>NC_091180.1:25864818-25914818 GCF_040958095.1 Procambarus clarkii
CTACACGAGGTAAACTCTCATAAGAGACATTTACAAACACTGGTTTACACAAACACGCATTTTTTGAGTGCTGGTAAACGTAAGTCATTTTCAAGCACTGGGCGATTTTTGTAGCTATTTCCGAGCACTGATTAACTCAGACGTAAAAGGGTTTTGCAAGACCCTTTCTAACTAACTTGGTCTTGCAAGCAAAAGGGACCAGGACTCAGCGCCACTTCGAGATGAGACTGAAGTCAAAGTTTTGGACACGACAAAGTTCATTACAGCTGATGAGGCAATAATTAATGATGTTTTGCTGTTTTGTTTGTCTTAATGTAATTGTTTTAGCTATTTCGCGTGTGAGTATATTGTTAGAGAGAGAGAGAGAGAGAGAGAGAGAGAGAGAGAGAGAGAGAGAGAGAGAGAGAGAGAGAGAGAGCATGAAGAGGCAAAGGGATGGGAACTATGAGAAGAAAGCACCAAGCCAGTACGACTAGATTCATTTTAGATTTTAACGCTAAATAAGAAGTGAGCCAAATTGCTCGCTACAATCTTGGTGTTAAGTTATATACGACCTTTGTAGCACTGCTGTAACCTCGTTAACACAGACACACACACACACACACACACACACACACACACACACACACACACACACACACACACACACACACACACACACACACACACACATATATATATATATATATATATATATATATATATATATATATATATATATATATATATATATAAGCCTATACTTGCATAAACCACAAGTGAAGATAAACAATCTTTGGACAACACCCACCAGTGGGACTCGAACCCAGAAAGCACAACTACCTTCCAGTAGCTGGCATAACTAGTATGCTTTAACCCACTACGCCATCAGACCTTACAAAAGAAGTAGATAGTTCGAGATATATATATCTCAAACATCTCTACCTCCCGAAGGCACCAGATGAGTGAGGGGTCAATCTGCAATTTTCGTCAAGCCACTGTCAATGTGAGAGAACTCGTGTCCAGCTTATAAGCCTATACTTGCATAAACCACAAGTGAAGATAAACAATCTTTGGACAACACCCACCAGTGTATATATATATATATATATACATAGTATATATATATATATATATATATATATATATGTATATAGACAGTCTTCACACACACACACAGGGTGGTGGACAAAGACAAACTATTTAGCACGGGCGGAACATGAACAAGGGGACACAGGTGGAAACCTAATACCCAAATGAGTCACAGAGATATTAGAAAGAATATTTTCAGTGTCAGATTAGTTAACAAATAAAATACATTAGGCAGCGATGTCACGACCTTCGTGGATTTGTTCCTATTTCACTCACTTCTTACCCACCTTCTTCATCAGGTCTATTCCCTTCCTCCGTCTACACCCCTCATTCATTACTCACTCTGTCACCCTTATCCCTCCCTCTGACTCCCTTATTCTTATCCTGACCCCTTCCAAGTGCTATATAATCGCAATGGCGCTTTCCTCTGATAATCCCCTCCCTTCCCTTCCCTCTGCCTCCATATCCCTTTCTCATCCTCCTCATCCCATCTTCCCATTCCCCCCCTCCCACCCTCTATCCTCCCCTATCCCACCAACGTACCCATTC
This sequence comes from Procambarus clarkii, assembly GCF_040958095.1. Taxonomy (NCBI): domain Eukaryota; kingdom Metazoa; phylum Arthropoda; class Malacostraca; order Decapoda; family Cambaridae; genus Procambarus; species Procambarus clarkii. The sequence continues at coordinate 25,866,439 of NC_091180.1, forward strand.
CATCGGTCGCACCTTCTCACTTCATTAGAACATCATCAATCAATAACTCGGATAAAAAAAAAATAGATGAATGTCTCTGAGCAGCGGTACCGAAGAGGGGGGGGGGGTGTGGGGTGGGGACGGGGGGGGCCAAGCACCGGGCGATAAGCGAATGTTTTTAAGCTATACAATGATTAATTAGCGAAGTGGTGGCGTCCCGGTGCTTATCGTTCGCTAATGATGATTGTTGTACCTGACTTGGTTAGCGACAGGTAGAACGTTCGTCAAGGATGTGTTCGTTCGCTGGCGCCCCCGGTCTCTCCCCCTACGCTCTTTAAATTACGAACATGCGTGCGCATTGCGATTCGTACTGTTTACAGGTCGTGTGGTGTTTTGATCATTTGGGCTTGCCTGTTTGCGTCTACCGGGGGAAAGGGAGGTGCTTTAGCTCTTGGAGTCCCCCCTGCTGACGAGGAGTCACAATAACGTGGCTGAAATATGTTGACCAGTCCACACACTAGAAAGTGAAGGGACGACAACGACGTTTCGGTCCGTCCTGGACCATTCTCAAGTCGATTGTGGAGTCCCACTTGATGGCTCTTGGGCTTGTTGAAGTCATACTCCTCCCGATATTCAAGTGGTACTTGAATAGCTGTGGATGAAGGTTGTTTCACAATATTGTTTTAAGTTTGTTCCATTTTTTTACTTGTGTACTCTTTAGAGCTCTGTTTTATTTCATTTTTTTTTTTACCGAATTCCATGTGTCTCTTCGTCCTGGAGTCTCATTGGAGGAAAAACAATTATTAATTTTGTAAATTTCCCTAAGTATCTTTTACGTTGTGATCATATCATCTTTGATCTTTCTTTCTCTCTATAGGTGTCGTTGAATAGCGTTCTTTAAGCCAGTTCTTAGAGCTAATTTCTGTTGTCTCTGATTTTATTCTCTCAGCATATTTTTGGACTTTCAATTTTCATTTATCCAGATGACAGGGATTCCAAACAGGTTCTGCATATTCTTGGAAAGTTCTAATGTGCGCTGTTCGTATTATTCTGAGTCATTCCTTACTTTTGTTCACAAATATTAAGTGAATACATACTTATACATAAATACATATACATAAATAGTGTGTTTTCACCTAGTTGTATTCACCTAGTTGTGCTTGCGAGGGTTGAGTCCTGCTCTGTCTGTTAATCAATCAATTGTTACTAACTACTAACCAACTAGTTTTTTTGTTTTCCACACACACACACACACACACACACACACACACACGCACACACACACACACACACACACACACACACACACACACACACACACATACACACACACACACACACACACACACACACACACACACACACACACACACACACACACACATACACACACACACACACACGCACACGCACACACACACATACACACACACACACACACACACACACACACACACACACACACACACACATACACACACACATACACACACACACACATACACACACACACACACACACACACACACACACACACACACACACACACACACACACACACACACACACACACACATACACACACACAGGAAGCAGCCCGTAACAGCTGTCTAGCTCCCAGGTACCTATTTACTGCTAGGTAACAGAGGCATCAGGGTGAAAGTCTGCCCATTTTCTTTCTGCCATCATTGGGGATCGAACCCGGACCATATTATTACGAGTCCAGAGCGCTGTCCACTCATGTGTGTGTGTGTGTGTGTGTGTGTGTGTGTGTGTGTGTGTGTGTGTGTGTGTGTGTGTGTGTGTGTGTGTGTGTGTGTGTGTACTCACCTAGTTGTACTCACCTAGTTGTGTCTGCAGGATCGAGCATTGACTCTTGGATCCCGCCTTTCGAGCATCGGTTGTTTACAGCAATGACTCCTGTCCTATTTCCCTATCATACCTGGTTTTAAAATTATGAATAGTATTTGCTTCCACAACCTGTTCCTGAAGTGCATTCCATTTCCCCACTACTCTCACGCTAAAAGAAAACTTCCTAACATCTCTGTGACTCATCTGAGTTTCAAGCTTCCATCCATGTCCTCTCGTTCTGTTACTATTCCGTGTGAACATTTCGTCTATGTCCACTCTGTCAATTCCTCTGAGTATCTTATACGTTCCTATCATGTCCCCCCCTCTCCCTTCTTCTTTCTAGTGTCGTAAGGCACAGTTCCCTCAGGCGCTCTTCATACCCCATCCCTCGTAGCTCTGGGACGAGTCTCGTTGCAAACCTCTGAACCTTTTCCAGTTTCATTATATGCTTCTTCAGATGGGGACTCCATGTGTGTGTGTGTGTGTGTGTGTGTGTACCTAGCTGCGTTTGGTGGGAAGGTTGAGTTTCAGCGCTTGAGTCGCGGCTCTCGACCTTCAGCTGATTCACCCTGGCTGTGTTTACCTGCCATTGCCTCGCCTCTGGAACCCTTCCAGGGAGGAGCAGCCGTGTTTAGCGATCCTATCAGGCCGGGAGGCGACTGTGGCCAGCCATCGCCGTTTCGGGAGACTTGTCCAACACTGCTCCTGGATTGGATTTGGATGCCTCGCGGATTAACGTTACATTGAAGCGTGTGGATTTTTTTTTGGTTTCCTTTTTTTTCTTAGAGACGGATGGTTGGGAGGATGGGGATGGGAGGGGGGGTCTGGAAGGGTGGATAGACACGCGGGTGATGGTGGTTGTGGTCTGCGATGATGTGTGTGTGTGTGTGTGTGCTGGGGGTAGGGATGTGATGAGGAGTGGTGATTGGGGAGGGATGTGGTGGTGATTGGGGAGGGATGTGCTGGTGCGGGAAGAGGATGTAACGTTTCAGTGCTGGCGGAGAATCATATGAACAGTCAAGTAGTCACACTTAGCCGGAGAGACGCGCCAGCCAAGCAGAAAACGATAAAGAGATATGAGAATTTTTTCCAGGATACGATTATGATAAATGGCGAATATTAGCCGTATGTAAGGGACAGGACATCCTTAAGTGAGATACCAGCAACATAAAAGTTACAACAGATGAGATGCAGAAGCAGTTTGAGGATCTTGAATTATTAATTACCGTAGAATCAAACAATCTTTTACAAGTAAAACAAAATGAACGCAGCCCTGAATCGCAGAGTGGACATCTGAACAAACCTTCATTGCAGATAAGAGAATTACCAAACACCTAGAAGACAGCTAATGCCATACCAATATACATATATATGAAATGGGAGACACAGGAAGCCTGAAACTAAAGCCCTGAATTGCTAATACGTACACCTTGCAAGGCCCCCAAAAAGACGAATCACTATCAGACTATTGGACCACTCACAGTGGACAAATCTTAGGCCAAGGTGCCAACGTGGGTTCGTAGAATGGTTGTCTTGATCGATAATTTGATCATAATTGAGATCATGTGCTACGATGATAAGGACCAAGCATTATAGTGACGAATGGACAGACTGCTGCATCTCTCTGAACTAGCAGATATAGACATGGTCTTGGACGCAGGTTCGAATCCTCGTCACGGCCCTTGTGGATTTGTTCAAGCAGATATAGCCTTCGATCCTGGAAATAACACATGTAGATCAATGCATTAAGGTGAGCACACGCACGCACACACACACACACACACACACACACACACACACACACACACACACACACACACACACACACACACACACACACACACATACACACATACACACACACACACACACACACACACACCACACACACACACACACACACACACACACACACACATTTCAAAAGCTACTAACTCGATCCTGCATGCACAAATAGTAAATACACACAAACACACACACACGCATACACACATACACACACACACACACACACACACACACACACACACACACACACACACACACACACACACACACACACACACATTCCAAAAGCTACTAACTCGATCCTGCATGCACAAATAGTAAATACACACAAACACACACACACGCATACACACACACACACACACACACACACACACACACACACACACACACACACACACACACACACACACACACACACACATTCCAAAAGCTACTAACTCGATCCTGCATGCACAAATAGTAAATACACACAAACACACACACACGCATACACACACACACACACACACACACACACACACACACACACACACACACACACACACACACACACACACACACACACATTCCAAAAGCTACTAACTCGATCCTGCATGCACAAATAGTAAATACACACAAACACACACACACGCATACACACACACACACACACACACACACACACACACACACACACACACACACACACACACACACACACACACACACACACACACACATTCCAAAAGCTACTAACTCGATCCTGCATGCACAAATAGTAAATACACACAAACACACACACACGCATACACACACACGCACACACACACACACACACACACACACACACACACACACACACACACACACACACACACACACACACACACACACACACACACACACACGATCCATATCAACACGCAAAATGGCAATTAAGAGAACTGAACAAGTTGACCTATACTATATCCCTTCATGTATAATTTTGGATTTTCATACTTATGCAGTGCCCTTGTTGTCCGAATTTTGTTTGCCCAAGAGTCGTGGTATAGTAAACAAAGGTGACAATGGCTGTATGAATTCAATTTTGTACACAAAAATGACTCGTCGCTTTTGTGTATAAAATACTTTTGAGTACCGGGATTCGCGCGTATCAAAGAGTGTATATACCAGTGGGAGCTCGCTGAGTGCGTATAGACAAGTGCGAGGCAGGGACGAGTGCGTGTGTTTCGTTGGTGCTACAGCTCTAAGCTCTAAGTGACAATAGCAGTCGCTCCCTGATACACTTTGCGATAACTCTATCTCTCTCTCTCTCTCTCTCCCTCGCCTGACATATCCGCAAGCTACCGGTTAACAGACTCTAGCCCGTGGGGGCTCTGACAGTTGCTATACCGTCATAACCCTCCCCCAAACCACCCGGTAATCCAACTAGAATCGCCTCGTTTCATTAGCCATAACTGCGCAACTGCCGACCTCCTTGTGTGATCTCGGCGAGTAAGAGATTAGTACTCACAGACTCGCAAAAAAGAGTGCTTGAAGACGGAAATATCAGTCGAAAGGTGTCATACACTGAGATGAAAGCTGCCGGATCGCTAGAGTCGGTTTTAGCTTGTCTTCAGCTCTTTGTGTATAGCCCTTTTTTGCCACCTTGGCGGCTCGCTGGACAGGCACAGTCGCCCTCAATTCGTCAGGGCCCCGGTTCGACCTCCCCCGACTCATGCACGGCATTTAACCAGTCGCGTTAATGGTAAATTCCTGTTTGGTTTGATCAATTGGCCTTTCACTGAGTGATTGCTGCTGGATATGATTAAGGGGAGACGCGCGGACGGGCCGAAATGTGACTATTTATTAAGTGAGAGAGAAAATTAAAGTCAACCCTGCCTCGAAATATGATCTCGTTATCCTAAGGGCCCGGGGTCGATTCCCTGCAGAGATAGACACAAAGAGGCAGATTTTCTTTATCCTGATGCCTCTCTTTCCCTTGCAGTAAATAGGTGTCTGGGAGTTGGACGGCTATGAGAACAAGCAGCTGGGATATAAGGACCTGGCGCTTGGATATGACAAGGAGCTGGGATATGAGGAGAGGGAAATTGCGCACAAGGACAAGGAACTGGGATATGAAGACAAGGAACTAGGATATGAGTACAAGGAATTGGGGTATCAGGACAAGGAGATGGGATATGAGGACAAGGAGCTGGGATATAAGGAAAAGGAGCGTGGATATGAGGATAGGGAGCTGGGATATGAGGACAAGGAGTAGGGATATGAGGACAAGGAACTGGGATATGAGGACAAGGAGCTGGAATATTAGAACAGAGAGCTGGTACGAGAACAAAAATCTTTGCCATGAGAACAGGGTGCAAGAACGACCCCCCCCCAACACATTTGAATAAACGGGGTATCGAACCCTGCAAGACCCTGCCAGAAGCAAGACCATTGCCAGTACCGACCAGGCAATAGTTTAAGACCAAACACCAAACAATAATAAACTTGTGGGCGGTCTTCGGACCACACTCTATGCCTCTAACACTTAAACTAAGGCATATAGAGCCACCTCTATCCATAGTGACGTGGTGCTTTATAACGACACTTAAACCCCCGTAATTTTTACGTAAGTGGGGGACGAGAGAGTTGAAATTATTTAGCGTGAGGACAGGTTTCAGGGCACTGCGAAAATTGCATTACGTCACTACACACAAAATAATTATAAAATAACAGCCTATGTCTTCGCTCTTTGGCCTAGCAACGGTTTATAGTTACTTATCCAATTATCTTAAGGAGCTGAAGAGTCAGTTAAGGCCATTACGGGACGTGACATAGAAGTTTAAGAAGAAAAATGATTTAGAAATGATGACCCTTTTATCTCTTATACTGTAAACGATAGCTGTGTCTCCTTACAAGAAAGAGGAATATATATATATATATGCGAACAAGCCTGAATGGTCCCCAGGACTATATGCGAATGAAAACTCACACCCCAGAAGTGACTCGAACCCATACTCCCAGAAGCAACGCAACTGGTAACTACAGGGCGCCTTAATCCGCTTGACCATCACGGCCGTCAAAAGGAAGTGATAGCCGAGGCTATTTGAGCCACTTCCCCGACGGCAACTCGGATGGTAATCTTGGGCATAGCATTTCACCAAATCACCTCATTCTTTGGGGCACACGTGAGGAACACAAATGCGAACAAGCCTGAATGGTCCCCAGGACTATATGCGAATGAAAACTCACACCCCAGAAGTGACTCGAACCCATACTCCCAGAAGCAACGCAACTGGTAACTACAGGGCGCCTTAATCCGCTTGACCATCACGGCCGTCAAAAGGAAGTGATAGCCGAGGCTATTTGAGCCACTTCCCCGACGGCAACTCGGATGGTAATCTTGGGCATAGCATTTCACCAAATCACCTCATTCTTTGGGGCACACGTGAGGAACACAAATGCGAACAAGCCTGAATGGTCCCCAGGACTATATGCGAATGAAAACTCACACCCCAGAAGTGACTCGAACCCATACTCCCAGAAGCAACGCAACTGGTAACTACAGGGCGCCTTAATCCGCTTGACCATCACGGCCGTCAAAAGGAAGTGATAGCCGAGGCTATTTGAGCCACTTCCCCGACGGCAACTCGGATGGTAATCTTGGGCATAGCATTTCACCAAATCACCTCATTCTTTGGGGCACACGTGAGGAACACAAATGCGAACAAGCCTGAATGGTCCCCAGGACTATATGCGAATGAAAACTCACACCCCAGAAGTGACTCGAACCCATACTCCCAGAAGCAACGCAACTGGTAACTACAGGGCGCCTTAATCCGCTTGACCATCACGGCCGTCAAAAGGAAGTGATAGCCGAGGCTATTTGAGCCACTTCCCCGACGGCAACTCGGATGGTAATCTTGGGCATAGCATTTCACCAAATCACCCCATTCTTTGGGGCACACGTGAGGAACACAAATGCGAACAAGCCTGAATGGTCCCCAGGACTATATGCGAATGAAAACTCACACCCCAGAAGTGACTCGAACCCATACTCCCAGAAGCAACGCAACTGGTAACTACAGGGCGCCTTAATCCGCTTGACCATCACGGCCGTCAAAAGGAAGTGATAGCCGAGGCTATTTGAGCCACTTCCCCGACGGCAACTCGGATGGTAATCTTGGGCATAGCATTTCACCAAATCACCTCATTCTTTGGGGCACACGTGAGGAACACAAATGCGAACAAGCCTGAATGGTCCCCAGGACTATATGCGAATGAAAACTCACACCCCAGAAGTGACTCGAACCCATACTCCCAGAAGCAACGCAACTGGTAACTACAGGGCGCCTTAATCCGCTTGACCATCACGGCCGTCAAAAGGAAGTGATAGCCGAGGCTATTTGAGCCACTTCCCCGACGGCAACTCGGATGGTAATCTTGGGCATAGCATTTCACCAAATCACCTCACGTGTGCCCCAAAGAATGAGGTGATTTGGTGAAATGCTATGCCCAAGATTACCATCCGAGTTGCCGTCGGGGAAGTGGCTCAAATAGCCTCGGCTATCACTTCCTTTTGACGGCCGTGATGGTCAAGTGGATTAAGGCGCCCTGTAGTTACCAGTTGCGTTGCTTCTGGGAGTATGGGTTCGAGTCACTTCTGGGGTGTGAGTTTTCATTCGCATATAGTCCTGGGGACCATTCAGGCTTGTTCGCATTTGTGTTCCTCACGTGTGCCCCAAAGAATGAGGTGATTTGGTGAAATGCTATGCCCAAGATTACCATCCGAGTTGCCGTCGGGGAAGTGGCTCAAATAGCCTCGGCTATCACTTCCTTTTGACGGCCGTGATGGTCAAGCGGATTAAGGCGCCCTGTAGTTACCAGTTGCGTTGCTTCTGGGAGTATGGGTTCGAGTCACTTCTGGGGTGTGAGTTTTCATTCGCATATAGTCCTGGGGACCATTCAGGCTTGTTCGCATTTGTGTTCCTCACGTGTGCCCCAAAGAATGAGGTGATTTGGTGAAATACTATGCCCAAGATTACCATCCGAGTTGCCGTCGGGGAAGTGGCTCAAATAGCCTCGGCTATCACTTCCTTTTGACGGCCGTGATGGTCAAGCGGATTAAGGCGCCCTGTAGTTACCAGTTGCGTTGCTTCTGGGAGTATGGGTTCGAGTCACTTCTGGGGTGTGAGTTTTCATTCGCATATAGTCCTGGGGACCATTCAGGCTTGTTCGCATTTGTGTTCCTCACGTGTGCCCCAAAGAATGAGGTGATTTGGTGAAATGCTATGCCCAAGATTACCATCCGAGTTGCCGTCGGGGAAGTGGCTCAAATAGCCTCGGCTATCACTTCCTTTTGACGGCCGTGATGGTCAAGCGGATTAAGGCGCCCTGTAGTTACCAGTTGCGTTGCTTCTGGGAGTATGGGTTCGAGTCACTTCTGGTGTGTGAGTTTTCATTCGCATATAGTCCTGGGGACCATTCAGGCTTGTTCGCATTTGTGTTCCTCACGTGTGCCCCAAAGAATGAGGTGATTTGGTGAAATGTTATGCCCAAGATTACCATCCGAGTTGCCGTCGGGGAAGTGGCTCAAATAGCCTCGGCTATCACTTCCTTTTGACGGCCGTGATGGTCAAGCGGATTAAGGCGCCCTGTAGTTACCAGTTGCGTTGCTTCTGGGAGTATGGGTTCGAGTCACTTCTGGGGTGTGAGTTTTCATTTGCATATAGTCCTGGGGACCATTCAGGCTTGTTCGCATTTGTGTTCCTCACGTGTGCCCCAAAGAATGAGGTGATTTGGTGAAATGCTATGCCCAAGATTACCATCCGAGTTGCCGTCGGGGAAGTGGCTCAAATAGCCTCGGCTATCACTTCCTTTTGACGGCCGTGATGGTCAAGCGGATTAAGGCGCCCTGTAGTTACCAGTTGCGTTGCTTCTGGGAGTATGGGTTCGAGTCACTTCTGGGGTGTGAGTTTTCATTCGCATATAGTCCTGGGGACCATTCAGGCTTGTTCGCATTTGTGTTCCTCACGTGTGCCCCAAAGAATGAGGTGATTTGGTGAAATGCTATGCCCAAGATTACCATCCGAGTTGCCGTCGGGAAAGTGGCTCAAATAGCCTCGGCTATCACTTCCTTTTGACGGCCGTGATGGTCAAGCGGATTAAGGCGCCCTGTAGTTACCAGTTGCGTTGCTTCTGGGAGTATGGGTTCGAGTCACTTCTGGGGTGTGAGTTTTCATTCGCATATAGTCCTGGGGACCATTCAGGCTTGTTCGCATTTGTGTTCCTCACGTGTGCCCCAAAGAATGAGGTGATTTGGTGAAATGCTATGCCCAAGATTACCATCCGAGTTGCCGTCGGGGAAGTGGCTCAAATAGCCTCGGCTATCACTTCCTTTTGACGGCCGTGATGGTCAAGCGGATTAAGGCGCCCTGTAGTTACCAGTTGCGTTGCTTCTGGGAGTATGGGTTCGAGTCACTTCTGGGGTGTGAGTTTTCATTCATATATATATATATATATATATATATATATATATATATATATATATATATATATATATATATATATATATATATATATATATATATATGTGTGTGTGTGTGTGTGTGTGTGTGTGTGTGTGTGGTGTGTGTGTGTGTGTGTGTGTGTGTGTGTGTGTGTGTGTGTGTGTGTGTGTGTGTTTAGAAAGATAGATAGCTGGGATGGCTTATATCTCTGAATATTTTAGTATGAATGGTTCAGTTATCATTCATATTATCTGTATGTGACACCTTTCACTCTCAATTGGGACAATTTGCCGTAACCACTGGCAAGAACTATAATGGGTGGTCAAGGAACTGGAGCACCCTTAAGGGGGAGGGGTGAATTAAGGGTGGGAGGGGGTGATTTGGGGGGGAAAGGGGGGTGGAAGGGGGGTGGAAGGTTGGCAGCCCTGACACTCCTTGGGGGATATCCGGTGTTTATCTGTGCTTAAAGTTTCTTTGTGATATTAAATAATACGTCTTTCTCTCTTTGTCTTTGTCTGATTCTCAGAAATACGAAGAACCACTGAGGGGACAGAACCTTAGCACACATTAAATAAAGAAAGATGAAAGGGGAGGGGGACATGATAACGACATATAAGATTGCAAGGCGACATGATAAAGAAGCAACGATCAAGGTGAAGAATTGCATAACAAGCAACCTGTCCACTTTTACGTAACTCTAATCATTGTTTTAAGCAATCAACCCTGGTCTTAAAAATTGCGGCGGTTTAGGGAAATCAGAAACACTGCAATGTTTACGTTTCTTTGGGCTAATGAGCATCGACTTTGAGAGTTGACTAGAGCACACACTAGAAGGTGAAGGGACGACGACGTTTCGGTCCGTCCTGCACCATTCTCAAGTCGATTGTCGACCATTCGACACCTTCACCTTCTAGTGTGTGGTCTGGTCAACATACTTTAGCCACGTTATTGTGACTTTGAGAGGTTCGGTGCGTAGTCTAGTTTATGGAGCTTTTCGTTAGTCTAAAGAACTGCATTTTTTTTACGGAGGGACTAACGAGAAAACGTCCTCTAACGGAAGTGCATTAAAGAAATCTAGACATTCTTATGTGTGATTCTAGACATTCTTATTTATCATTCTGGACATTCTTACGTGTTATTGTAGACATTCTAACGTATTAATCTAGACATTCTTATGTGTCTAGACATTCTTACGTGTTATTCTAGACATTCTTTTGAAATGACAGAACATTCTGTCTAACCATGATAGATAAGTGGAGTGAGTTTGATGAAATTATGGTTGAAGCTAACTCGGTACTTAATTTTAAATTAAATTAAAATCATAAAAAACACAAAAAATCAATTAGAATTAGAAAAACGAGAGTCATTTGATCCATACTCCTAATGATTAGAAAAGCGGGGTTTGAGAGCTGACGCTCAACTCAGCAAACACATATATCTAAGCACATTTGGTTTAGCACATGCAAGCAAAAACACAAATAAACCCACATAAACACATCAAGCAAGAACAAAGTGCATTTCACATGCCCTTTGAAACTCCAATTAGCGAGGCTAAATTTCGCGAGGTCAGAGCAATTTTGCGCCAATATATTTACTCCACAATTTCGCGATTTCAGGAGTCATACCAGAGGTTATTTTAGGTGCGAATTTTCTCACATTTTTATTTTCAGGTAAATTCTCTCACGGTCTTGTGACGTGGAAAATTGTTTCTAGGAAAGCTTAAGCTGATTTACATTCACTTAAACCTTAAGCTGGAGGACACTGAGGGAATTCTGGATTACAAAATCCAATCCTGAATCCTGGGAAAGCTGGATTACATTCACTGTAACCTTAAATTCTTCTCTTTTACTTATTTCATTTTTCTTGGTAAATATTTTACATATTAAAGTAACTTTTACATAATTTTTTTTAATAATTTGTTGATTATTCTTGGTCGTTGATTAATATCCTGCTTCATATGGTCTTTATATTATATAACCAACTACATACAGGTAATTCATTCTACGAGTGGTAAACTATAGTAATTGGGTGGTCAATGGTGTTTAATTGGGATATTCAATCTCCCATTTTTCTTCATTTAACTACTCTGTCTTCACCTTTGTACTATGACCGTCATATCTACTACCGGCTCCCCTATATATATAACTCTTAGCATACCTCCACCATTTTATATATAATTCTTTATATAGAATTATATATAATTCTACTTTATAATTCTCAGCATACCCCCACCCATATATATAATTCTCAGCATACCCCCACCCATATATATAATTCTCAGCATACCCCCACCCATATATATAATTCTCAGCATACCCCCACCCATATATATAATTCTCAGCATACCCCGACCCATATATATAATTCTCAGCATACCCCCACCCATATATATAATTCTCAGCATACCCCCACCCATATATATAATTCTCAGCATACCCCCACCCATATATATAATTCTCAGCATACCTCCACCGTATGCTGTGATTGTGCTGAGGTTGTTGTGATAACAACAACAAAATTAACACAATCACTCCAATGCTTACAACCTGATTTAACAAAATTGAGACTAAGTTAATCTAACATAACCTTACCTAGCTTAAGCTAATCCAGCCCAAATTAACATAAAGAAACCCAACCTACCCTAATCAAATTTAACCTAGCATACCTTGATGATATATTGCACAGCTCCACCAGTGAGAACAAAATGAGCCGTGTGCGAAAAGTTGTTGTTTTAGATACATCTACTGGAACAAAATTTCCATGTAGCACGGTCTATGGCGAGCCCATAATGTTCGAAACGTCTGAGCGTACGAATATACCTTCTAACACCTAAATGCATCTCTCACCAATCAATTCTCTCGATGAGTGGCGTAAACTAGTTAAAAATCACCACTATTTTCATGAAATGAAACAATTCACCTCAGTGCTTCAGACTTCACCCCCTCTGGCATAAGGGATGCGATCTGAGGAAATAGACCCAAGGGGGGTTGAAAAGTGAGATTAAGAGACCTCACCTCACCTCATTTGAGGTGAGGTGCTACCTCACGTTTCGGAGGTGAGGGAGGTAATGAGTGTGAGGGGAGAATTGTGAGGGAGGGAGAGGGAGGAGGAGGGTGAGAGGACAATATGAGTGAAGGGTATGAGAAGAATACACAGAAAGCAAATGAAGGATTACAGAGGCATAGCAAAAGAATGTCTCCAAAATTCTCTTCCCCCCCATCTTCCCAACACACCTAATCTTTTCTCCCCTTCACCCTATCTCTGCAACACACCTGCCCTATCTTCTCCCCTTGGGACTAGCCTCACCCAACGTTTCCACGTGACACATGGGGGTATGGGAGTGTCATAGGCCAGACTAGGGTCGGCCCAAGTGCCATGCTCCAAGGAAAAAAATATGTCGACATCTTAAGTGCCCCACATGTGATTTTTATGAAGTCTAAAATAAAATTAGGTGTATAGGATAAGCTGTCTTGGTCTTGAAGATGATAACTCGAGTGTGAGTTATCGAGTTGGTCTGTTACTAGTTGTGTGAAGTTGCTTTATATGATGTAGTGCTTCGGATATGTCTAATCTTCTATTATCGTTGTATCTATTGGTTATTTTGCTGTTGCTGGTTAGGCTGTCTCTGGGTGATGATCTGGTTGTGTGTAGAAATATATTCTTTGACGGTGCCTTGTTGGTTGTGCATTGTCAGCCGCCTTGAAATAAATGATGACATTGTCTTGTCATTATACTGAGATTGTTAGGGCGGACAGTTCCCAACTGATATGTGAAGACGTAGACATTATTCGTCTCTTTCAAGGAGCTTCGCTTCGTGTCGGAATAATTCTTCAAGAGCAACTTGGCGGCTATCTTGCTCAGTATAAGATTGTCAACTCTGTCTTCTGGTAGGTGTCAAGTTTCAATAAAAACATCCTGGACTCTTCCATTCTGTGACCGGGGGAGAGTATATATATATATATATATATATATATATATATATATATATATATATATATATATATATATATATATATCGTTGTTGTTGTTTACGATTCAGCTACTCGGAACAAGTTCCAGGTAGCACTGGCTATGGTGAGCCCGTAGTGGACTTACCTGGCACAGAAGCGGGGCAAGTAGCACGGGCTATGGTGAGCCCGTTGGTTTGCGATCGTTGAAGGATTACAATATGAGTGAAACTTATACTTTTGAAAATGTTTAATTAACATAAAAACCTACTTTTGAAAATGTTTAATTAACATAAAAACGCTGAAGACATTTCTTGTTTAATTTTATCTTCGTGGTTAAAATTATATATATTATTCTTCATGTGTTAATTTCTTCGTGATTTACACACACACACACACACACACACACACACACACACACACACACACACACACACACACACACACACACACACACACACACACACACATTATATTTATGTATACATATACGTATTTAAAGAAGAATTTGCAGTCGTGTTTAGAAATAAAACATATTAGAAAGTTGGAGAATAACAATCCAATCTTTTCCTCAAGAGCAAGCAATGTTAAAATGAATACAGAGTCTTGGAAAATTTAGCAGCAGTTCAATACACCGAGAGATTGTCTTGTGCGTGCTAAGATGTTAACGTGTACTGGAACTGGACACTTGGAGCTCTTACATTAAGACGGGTGATGAGATGAGGGTGGAGTGAGGGAGGTTTTAGGGTGGGATGAGGGAGGGTTTAGGGAGGGTTTAGGGGTGGGGTGAGGGTGGGTTTAGGAGGCAAAACGTGACTCCACCCATTCCAATTTTATATAAAAGGGGTAGAAGGGACCTTAACATACCAACTATGCTTCAATCTTCATTGCCAGTTGAACTCTTCACCGTAGTAAGAGTAGTAGTAGTAGTAATAGTAATAATATTAATTGTAATAATATTTGTAATAACACTAAAACCCCCAAACAAAAACACTCCCCATCGGCTGGTAAAATTCTTGCATCACAACACCGCATTATTCCATGTTTCTGAATCACAGCAAATCACAGGTAAGAGCCCACGTGACACTGGCTAATGCCGTAACTCAGAGTGCGGAGTCACCTCTGCCACTCAGAGCTCTTGACTGCTACTGCACAAGGAAACGCAGTTTTCTCTGATTGTCAAAACTGCAATAATAGCGCCCTTCAGCTACTAATTTCGAAGTTAACAATCCATATATATATATATATATATATATATATATATATATATATATATATATATATATATATATATATATATATATATATATTTATTATATATAATGTCTTTGTCTACATATCTATGTCTATAAGTCTATATATATATAAAGTCTTTGAAAATGTAATAAGTTATTACGAAACGCGTTCAAGTGTCGCGTCAGACTAGAAATTAAAATGAATTTTGGAGAATTGATTTTTCAATTACAATCAACAGTAAAAAGAAACATAAGAAATATTGAGAAAATTCGTGTTAGAATTATTAATCTTACTTTTCGGTCATATTTAACAACATATGTTTACAAGAAAGACTGTTACCAAAATATATACATTTATATATATATATATATATATATATATATATATATATATATATATATATATATATATATATATATATATATATATATTACCCACTTACCCACTTCTCGATGAATATTGTTGTTGTTGTCGTTGCCTTAATAACCTTCCATAGGTTGATAACCGTCCAGTCTGATCCCGAATTGTGGTTTCTTTGTTATCTTTAGATAAAATTATCTGTTTCCATCCGGTGTATTTTTTAGCCTTTAAGCTGTGAATAAGAATTTTAAAGTTACTGTGTTTCATTTAAGAATGGTGAGAGTTATAAAGTATAAGTGCGTGGTTTGAGTGCGTTGTTTGAGTGCGTTGTTTAATTGTATCTTGACAAAACAATGTTTACCCTATGTTTATTTATTCAAGTTTATTTGTTCAACTTTATTTGTTCAACTAATTACACGAGAAATTAATTTTTTTTGGGTGGCCACTGAATCATTTAAAAACACTAGCTGCTTGCATTATGTTTGTTCTTATGCACACAAGAGAGGGAGGATTTTCCTTGTAAACAACAGTAGGCAGTCTTCTCTCTCTTTCTCTCTCTCTCTCTCTCTCTCTCTCTCTCTCTCTCTCTCTCTCTCTCTCTCTCTCTCTCTCCCAATTAAGACCAATTTTGTGCCGTTTACAGAAAATATGCACACACACACTTACCCCCCAAGACGGCAGCGACATGTGCAAAGTGTCTGGTGGGAAAATTTCGCAGAAAATTTCCGTTTTAAACCAATGAAACTCTGACAGATATTCTCACTTTACGACTATTTTTTGTTTTGTTTTCTTATCCATTATATTTTTCCTTTAGTGAAAAAAAAAGTTTGTCAACGAAAGTAGAGAGAACGCTTTTGGGTCTCGTTATGTGATTAACGACACCCAAACTAGGTGAAAGAGGGAGGGGAGGGAGGGGAAACTATCAGGGAGTAAGTACCAAGCCATTACGACTGTATAGCACTTGGAGGAGTCAGGATAAGGATTTGGGATGGGACGGTTGGAGGGTAAGGGGGGGGGGGGCGGTAAAGGAAATGTTGCCCAACCACTTGTGGACGGTCGGGGATTGAACGCCGGCCTGCATGAAGCGAGACCGTCGGTCTACCGGCCAGCCCCAAGTGGCTTGGTGAGTCGTCGGGAAATAGGTTGCAAGCCATTTGCGACCCTTCCTTCCCTATTTTATAGAGGAGGAAGTAATGGAGTAATGGAATAATAATGGAGTAATAGTGGAATAATGGAGTAATGGAGTAATGTAATAGAGCCCCAGTAAGCCACTTTTTCTCCATTTTTTCCTTCATTAAGTCCGGAAAAAATACCACTAAACATGAATTATAAATATTCCTAGTAGTATAGTACATACGTGTACTATGTTAGACCTTTGGGGTGTATGAGGCCTGGGATGGTTAGGTTACGTTTTATAAACAAAAATATAAAATCTCTTCCAGTTTATCCTAAATTGAATAATACAACCGTCTACGTTCTATTGGTCCAATCACGATGTATTCGTACTTTCGAATCATTACTATGAGTACTCTAATGGTGGGAGAGGGGGGGGGGGGTGGTAAGGGAAGCCGAGAGAAGGACGGGGGGTTAATGGGGGGAAGGGGGAAGAAGTAGAACATAAGAGAGGGGGTAAGGGGTTACGGGTGATGGTGACAATAAGAGATGGTGACTCTACCCATTATCCCCATTCAACTACAACACACAGGGGGAGTAGGAGAGGAGGATTTTATGGGGAATGGGGGGAGGCTGGGGTCGTAGAGGGGGAGATCCTTCATGGCCTCCACCACACACACACACACACACACACACACACACACACACACACACACACACACACACACACACACACACACACACACTCACACACACACACACACACGTGCACTCTAATCTTACTAAACATGCTAAGTTACGCCACCCATTCCCATCCCCCCCTAAAACCCCCTTCCCCACCCTTCCCCCCCCCCCCAATCCTACATTATCATCTCCACCAGCTCACACACACCTTGCCAATCTTGACTACACATACAGGATAAACACCAGCAGGTTTTTTTTTTTCTTTCAAATAAATGTACTTTTTTTTTCCTCCCCCTAATGTGGAACATCTGGAACACTCTTACCCACTAACTCTCCAAAAGGAAGACGAGAATTACCCACCTCATTACCCCTTCCCCTTATATTAAGGCTAATATATGTCCTGTTAATTCCCTCGAATTAGGGGGATAAAATGTCCTCTACTACCACCCTGGTAGTAGGCCTGGTTTACGACCGGGCCGCGGGGACACTAAGCCCCGGAAGCACCTCAAGGTAACCACCTCAAGGTGACCACCCGCCCCTCCTTCTTACTCTTAAATTAAAATAACATATACCATTTTATAACATATACGAAATATATGTACATAGTAATCATTTCTGAACAAAGTTATGATTGATGATTGCTTTGTTCTGCATCGTTGATGTTCTTCTGCATAGTCATCTCTCATCAATCGAATCTTAACGAGTTCGTTCGCTATGTTTTGTGTGTTTGAAGTTTAACTAGGGAAGCTTAAGAAGAAGGAAGCTTCTTAAAGGAGGCTTTAGGAAGCTTAAATGACATGTGGTCTTTAAGGAAGAAGTGGAAAGGGAAGGGAACTATGAGGAGAAGACACCAAACCATTACGACTATATAGCACTTGGAAGGGGGATAGGATAAGGATGTGGGATGGGACTGGGGGAAAGAAAGGAACGGTGCCCAATCACTTGTGGACAGTCGGGGATTGAACGCCGACCTGCATAAAGCGAGGCCCGTCGCTCTACAGTCCAACCCCAAGTGGTTGGAGTGACAAGTGCCTTATGTCTTCCACACGATTAAAAAATTAAGTTCAGCATTGTTTTCAATCTCCGCAAATAAATCACATATTAAATGAACAAATCCACAAGGGCCGTGACGAGGATTCGAACCTGCGTCCAGGAGCATCCCAGACACTGCCTTAATCGACTGAGCTACGACAGGGTTTGATGCATCATTTGATGCATCTGATCTCTGTGTGTAAATTACATATTACATGTCATTTGCAAAAACACAATATATTACACAAATTATAAGCATAAGAAAGTTAAAAAAAAACTAGTTCCTCCTTAGCTCCTACACAGGAACGAAGTCACTCGCGTTTATCACAAGATGATTGATGACACATTTCCACAAGTACCGAGAGAAATAATAAAGGAAAAGAGGAGGAGGGGGAAAGGCAACAGAAGAAGAGTAGGAGGATGTGCATATTAGAAGCAGTAAAACATTAGCTTATCTTAACATGCCATCATCCTTCGTGGTGTAGGATACACAGGAAGATCTTCATTACTGAAGACCCAAGCGCCATTACTCACTATTTAAAGTCTTCCTCCGAAATATATATATATATATATATATATATATATATATATATATATATATATATATATATATATATATATATATATATATATATATATATAAATATATATATATATATATATATATATATATATATATATATATATATATATATATATATATATATTTCATATATATATTATATCTCATATATATATGTAAAGAATACTTTTCCGAACACAGGATATGAAACGTGTTTAATACTTCAATGTGATGTGTTCGAAATATTTAGAACACACACACACATTTGATGCTTAAATCTGACTGACTCTTGAGGCACTCAATATTAGTTACACGTATAAATATAATGACTCTATCGCCCAATTAAACCCTACCTAACGGACAGGAAACAGTATCTGGTGACCTTATCTCACCTTACCTTAAATAACTTATAACTCAGTAGAGTTACTGGAGAGTTATTTCGGGATCACCATAGCCCGTGCTACATGGACATTTCGTTCTGAGTAGCTAAATCTAAAACAACATGGAGAGTTATAACTCGTCCCAGAGCTCCAAGGGATGAGGTACGAAGAGTGACTGAAGGAACTAAATCTGTCGACTTTAGAAAGGAGGAGGGAGAGGAGGGACATGATACAGACGTATAAAATACTTAGAGGAATTGACAAGGTGCAAACAGAGGAAATGTTTACAATGAAACCCAACAGAACAAGGGGGGCACAGATGGAAGCTTGAGACTCAGATGTGTCATAGAGATGTTAGAAACTTTTCTTTTAGTGTTAGGATAGTGAGTAAATGGAATGACCTAAAGGAGCAGGTTGTAGAAACTCCATTCATAATTTGACTAGCAGGTATGATAGAGAAATAGGCCAGGGGGTCACTGCATTAGACAACCAACGGCTAGAAAAGCGGTGTTCAAGAGCTCAAGCTCGATCCTGCAGGCACAAATAGTTGAGTACACACACACACACACATTTGGAAGTGATGTGATGGAGGCAGACTCCATACACAGTTTCAAGTGAAGAAGTGATAGAGCCAAGTAGGCTCAGGAACCTGTACACCAGTTGATTGACAGTTGAGAGCCGGTAATCAAAGAGCCGAAGCTCAACGCCCGCAAGTACAATCAGTCGAGTACAATTTGGTGAGTACACACACAGAGACGTTCAAGAGTTTCTTCATTCCCTCATCCACAGGCAGCAATATATATATATATATATATATATATATATATATATATATATATATATATATATATATATATATATATATATATATATATATTAGTATATTTTGGTAGCAGTCTTTCCTGTAGACATATATTATTAAATATGACCGAAAAAGTAAGATTAATAATTCTAACACAAATTTTCTCAATCTTTCGTACATTTCTTTTCACTGTTGGAGGTAAATCAAAAATCAATTCTCCAAAATAAAAATGAATTTTGGAGAATTGATTTTTGATTTACCTCCAACAGTGAAAAGAAATGTACGAAAGATTGAGAAAATTCGTGTTAGAATTATTAATCTTACTTTTTCGGTCATATTTAATAATATATATATATATATATATATATATATATATATATATATATATATATATATATATATATATATATATAGATATATAGATGTCCGGGTTGTCTCCGTGAACCTTTTAATATACTGGAGTGTAAATACGACAGTCGCTTAGTAATCTGCCAGAGCGGACCAGTTCACTGTTTAGTATGAGCTGAGTCCCTCCACCGAGCTGTAATGGTGAGTACCAGGAATTATGATAAACTGTCATCCACGAGACTTTACGCACTTGAGCACGTACTAAAGCGGAAATGGTATAGTTTAAAATGTTTCATGTGTACTTCACGAGGAGGGAGAGAGAGAGAGAGAGAGAGAGAGAGAGAGAGAGGGAGAGAGAGAGAGAGAGAGAGAGAGAGAGAGAGAGAGAGAGAGAGAGAGAGAGAGAGAGAGAGAGAGGGAGAGAGAGAGAGAGAGAGAGAGAGAGAGAGAGAGAGAGAGAGAGAGAGAGAGAGAGAGAGAGAGAGAGTGTGAGGGGAATGGAAGACAGTTAAGGAATTAGTGACTGAATTAGGAATTAGTGTAGTTTAAGGCGAAGGATCTTATTTGGTCATTTGTGAAATCGTTATGGATCTCACAAATGACCAAATTTGTGTTAAAGATATAACTGGCAAAATTATTTACTCAAGGTTCCTTGCCATAAATTCTTTGTAATTTGATATATGTGTGTTGTATCCTATGTGGAACGCTATGTAGAATCCTGTATGGAGCCCCCCCCCTGTGTACAAAACTATGTGTAACACCTACGTTGAATGCTATGTGAATCCTATGTAGTATAGTATGTGCAACCCTATGTAAGTATGTCTAATGTCTATGTCTAATGCTACGTACATCATTATAACACACTAAACGACTCTTGAGCCCCGCTTTACCAAACTCACGGTGAGTTTTGAACCATGCTAAATCATTCTCCTCTTACCTGAGCTTGAAATTGGGTAGTTATGTTCAGCTCCAAGAGCTTCGTCGTCAAATACTTGTTTTTTGAAGTAATGTTCTTGTAGAGAGTTAGGAACGCTTCCTTCGACTGATCAATATTAGTGTTTGTAGGCTGGGATCTCTTCCTTCATCTAGTGTGTGTAGGCTGGGATCTCTTCCTTCATCTAGTGTGTGCAGGCTGGGATCTCTTCCTTCATCTAGTGTGTGTAGGCTGGGATCTCTTCCTTCATCTAGTGTTTGTAGGCTGGGATCTCTTCCTTCATCTAGTGTGTGTAGACTGGGATCTCTTCCTTCATCTAGTGTTTGTAGGCTGGGATCTCTTCCTTCATCTAGTGTGTGTAGGCTGGGATCTCTTCCTTCATCTAGTGTTTGTAGGCTGGGATCTCTTCCTTCATCTAGTGTGTGTAGGCTGGGATCTCCTCCTTCATCTAGTGTTTGTAGGCTGGGATCTCTTCCTTCATCTAGTGTGTGTAGGCTGGGATCTCTTCCTTCATCTAGTGTTTGTAGACTGGGATCTCTTCCTTCATCTAGTGTGTGTAGGCTGGGATCTCTTCCTTCATCTAGTGTGTGTAGGCTGGGATCTCTTCCTTCATCTAGTGTTTGTAGGCTGGGATCTCTTCCTTCATCTAGTGTGTGTAGGCTGGGATCTCCTCCTTCATCTAGTGTTTGTAGGCTGGGATCTCTTCCTTCATCTAGTGTGTGTAGGCTGGGATCTCTTCCTTCATCTAGTGTTTGTAGACTGGGATCTCTTCCTTCATCTAGTGTTTGTAAGCTAAGAGCTCTCCTTCCCAAAGCAATTTTAAAGTCATACTGAATTTGCTTTTTCCCATAGACACAATCCGCCAATCGTTTTCAGTCCGGGTCACCAGTTACTTATAGGTGAATAGGTTCGAACTATGAAGGATCAGTGTCCAGGGTTCCAACTCGGATCTTCTCATCTGAAAAGTTAACCTGGAGTGAATACCCAACACTACAAGCTGCTGTTCAACAGGCCAATCATCACTAAATGTGTCATTTTTGCATACATCGTTTCCCCTACAGTTGACTGAGCGATTCTCACAACTTCCCCCCCCCCTCTTCACCTAATCACTTAATTGAACTTGTCGATAGAACGACACATTCTCGCTCCCTGCAGGGTCTTTGTTCGATTCTCCATGGTCCTAGATGATTAAGTACTGTTCTTTCATCCCATCCTCATAGTCCGGCTCCATATCATTCTTCATGGTCTTTCCGAGTGCTGTATAGTCGAACTGGCGTAGCCCTTTGTCCCCATTATTACCTTACCTTACTTCTCTACTTCCTATAGCACCCACGTCTCATCATCAGCGGTACTTCCTATAGCACCCACGTCTCATCATCAACGGTACTTCCTATAGCACCCACGTCTCGTCATCATCGGTACTTCCTATAGCACCCACGTCTCGTCATCATCGGTACTTCCTATAGCACCCACGTCTCACCATCAGCGGTACTTCCTATAGCACCCACGTCTCGTCATCATCGGTACTTCCTATAGCACCCACGTCTCGTCATCATCGGTACTTCCTATAGCACCCACGTCTCGTCATCATCGGTACTTCCTATAGCACCCACGTCTCGTCATCAACGGTACTTCCTATAGCACCCACGTCTCATCATCAGCGGTACTTCCTATAGCACCCACGTCTCACCATCAGCGGTACTTCCTATAGCACCCACGTCTCATCATCAGCGGTACTTCCTATAGCACCCACGTCTCGTCATCAACGGTACTTCCTATAGCACCCACGTCTCATCATCAGCGGTACTTCCTATAGCACCCACGTCTCATCATCAGCGGTACTTCCTATAGCACCCACGTCTCACCATCAGCGGTACTTCCTATAGCACCCACGTCTCACCATCAGCGGTACTTCCTATAGCACCCACGTCTCACCATCAGCGGTACTTCCTATAGCACCCACGTCTCGTCATCATCGGTACTTCCTATAGCACCCTCGTCTCATCATCATCGGTACTTCCTATAGCACCCACGTCTCACCATCAGCGGTACTTCCTATAGCACCCACGTCTCATCATCAGCGGTACTTCCTATAGCACCCACGTCTCGTCATCAACGGTACTTCCTATAGCACCCACGTCTCATCATCAGCGGTACTTCCTATAGCACCCACGTCTCATCATCAGCGGTACTTCCTATAGCACCCACGTCTCACCATCAGCGGTACTTCCTATAGCACCCACGTCTCACCATCAGCGGTACTTCCTATAGCACCCACGTCTCACCATCAGCGGTACTTTCTATAGCACCCACGTCTCCTTATCAACGGTACTTTCACCCCTGACACTGGTGAGACGCCTTCTACCACAATGGGTACTCCATAAGCTTAATCACAGAATTCATTGTGTAATTGAGCCAATTCTGGGTTTCCATTGAGGGGAACTGGAGAGGAAATCCTTATATCTGTCCGCTGGAAGGGGAGGAGAGAAGAGATGAACGGAAGAGATGGGATAGAGGGGAAAGGAAAGAGAGATTCGGAGGAAAAGGATAGCGAAAGAGACAAGATAAAGAAGGTTTGGATGTTATGATTCACGAATAGCATTAAAGAGGAGTTACGTTATTTCTAATAAACTTATATACCCGGCGTCGCCCGGGTACCCCACCATATCTAGGCCTGGACACCTGAGCGACTCTTGCTGTCTCTCTATCATTGTTTTGAATTATCTATATGTTGTCTATGCCCATGTTGGGCATATACCCAAAAGCACTTACTGTACAAAAAATTGGGTGAGACTCGCTCTAAGCATCTGGCCCCCAACCTTTGCGAAACAGACAGACGAAACATCGGAGAGAGAGAAAGAGAAAAAGCGATAGAGAGAGGGGATAGAAATGATGTGAGAGGAGCCAATAGCCCTCTTCCATCTCGCGTTACATGGCCTGAAGGAAAGGTGGGATGGTGTGGGATGGAGGGAGGATTTGAAGGAATGCAAGTGAGAGGGAGAGAGATAGAATAGGAGGGAGGAAAGGAGATGAGAAAAGTACCTTTCAAGAATCTACCTCTTCCTCCTCCTCATCCTCCTCCTTTTCCTCTCCCCCCCCCTCCCCCTCCTCTCTGGGAGAGATTGGTGGCTCAGTATGATTATCATCCCAGTCCATAATGCAAGTGTGTTTATTAGTATGCCGGAGAAAGAGTATACTTAAGACCATACGAGTCTTGCCCTCTAATTGTATAACGGCCGATGTATGACAACATTGCTTTGTCTACTCGTTCGTTGCGCCGGATAAGGAACAGTTCCAGCCGCTGTTAGATTCATTACATATGCTCCTTGTAAGTAGGAAGCGTCCAAACACCTGTCATTTGGTGTGATATATTGTCTATTGAATTGGGAATATAATTGGTCAAATACCTGCAGTAGCCCAGACATTAAGCTTGCAGGAAATGGCATATATTTAATGTTTTTCGGAAGTGTTGTGTTTGGTGTAATCGGGGAGGAGCAACCGACACTGCATTGTTCAGTGGTTGCACAGCTGTACTGATGTATCATTGTATCGCTGTATCATTGTATTGCTGTATCGCTGTATCATTGTATTGGGGGTATTATTGTTCTACGCACGTGTGACGTAATGTTTCACTGTATTGTTGCATTGCAATGTTTATATATAATGTTACATGTATCATTGTGATACTGTTGCACCTATCACTGTATCACTTCTCTACCACAACCTACTACTACCACTACCATTACTACTACAACTACTATTACCACTACTACTACTACTATTATTATCAATCAATCAATGAACTAATCAAAGGGTTTATTCATAAAAGGTTGTACATTCATAAAAGGGGAAAGTTTACATTAAAAGTAGAGTACATTAATTACACGAGAGGGGTCACAACAACAACAAGGCAAGTTTACATTGTCATTATCAGAATCACAAACTTTATTGCAAAATAACTTAAACAAATCATTACATTTGCTAGCTGGACTAAAGCAGGTGTATAGCAGTCTAAAAAAAATTTTTGGTATAAAGTGAGAAACATTTTGGTAAGCAATTTGAAAGATAATATTGTGGAAAATAAAACAATGTGAGGTGTGATATTAAAGCGGTAAGACATATATATATATTGGTGCACCTTATATCATATAATTAGGATGATGAGACAAGTTGAACTAATAAATTAATCATACCATGATGTTATAGATGTTTGCACGACTTTACATCAACAGATTCTAGGAAGGGGGGGGGGGGGGGGTTTGGTGGCTCAAAATGACTCTAAACATACAACTCATTTGAAGTCAGATCACTCCAATGTATCTGACTTGAACTGGGGCTCAAATTGTCTACAAGTAATCCATCTTTCTGAGACAGTAATTTCTTCATGATTCCAAATATCCAGCTGAGGATATCTCCCAGCTTTCTCTGCAGGCGAGTTGTGTTATCCTCTTTGGTGTTATCCTGACAACATCATTATATATATGATATATATATATATATATATATATATATATATATATATATATATATATATATATATATATATATATATATATATATATATATATATATATATATACATACATATTTCACACATTCCTAAGTTGCATTTCCTATCAATTAGGTTTATAGGGTAAGCCTCACCCATATGCTGGTCAAGGTAGGCCTAATTTAAATGCTTTAAGAAATATGAGTCTTTAACCCAACCCCCATGAGCGAGTTTCATGAAATCGGAGATACAATGTCCGTAGGCTTTACTGCTTACTAAATAAATGCTGTACATATATTTCCTGAGGTTCCTATACGGTTTTCCAGCGCTGCTTAATAACTACTTTTCTGGAAGAGGGGAAGCAGGTGGGAAAGGGGAAAGGGGGACAGGGGAGGACCAAAGGGATGGGGACAAAGAGGGGGATCATGGGAGGATGGGGTCTAGGGGGGAAAAGAGGACCTGTGTATCCTCTTTTTCCTGCTTTTTCTCACTCTGAAAAGCCTGTCCTTGTCCTCCGTATCTATTGCTCTCAGTATCTTGTATGGTGTAATCATATTCACTGTGTTCTATTCGAGTTGTGAGATTTAGTTCCGGAATGGGAGGGTCGGGAAAAGAAGAAGGGAAGGAATATGGGTTGGGAGAGAGAGATAGACTATCGCAAGCACGCTAGGTACCCCTTCTAGTCTCTCTCTCTCTCTCTCTCTCTCTCTCTCTCTCTCTCTCTCTCTCTCTCTCTCTCTCTCTCTCTCTCTCTCTCTCTCTCTCTCTCTGCACTGTATCTCCTTCCAACTCTGCCACCCCCCCAAGTGGAGAAGAAAAACAGTTTTATCATGCCATGCTAACGAGCCAATTACCGTTGGCCTCGGGACTAGTGCGTCAACAAGCGTCAGGGGTAAACGTCTCTGGACGTGTTTATGCTTCCTGCCACGGGTCTAAACCACACCCTAGCGATTAACACACTGTCAAAATAGTGCCAAGATACTTATTAGTTACAATATATCGCCCCTTGTCTGTAATTGTGTTTCAGTGTTTAGGAAGAATATATAAATGTATATATTTGTATTTGTCTGTACCTTACCTCCCTAATGGTGTATATCCAATATGCCCTGAAATGTCTCATCACTTGAGAATGAACCATGTAGGTTCGAAACGGGTGTAAATTGATAATAAGTGTAATATATTCTACAGTTATTTATTTTTCTTCATCTCGAACGCAGATGACTTTTGGAGAAATCCTCTTCCAGTTAAACCAAGATGCAAGAGCACTAGTGAGAAGGATAGAAGCCCTAAACAAGAAAATAATCAGTGCAGAAAATGCAGTCATATCCAATGAAACATGTATATATATGTATATATATATATATATATATATATATATATATATATATATATATATATATATATATATATATATATATATATATATATATATGTATATATATATATATATATATATATATATATATATATATATATATATATCCTGGAATTAGTCCCCTTCTGAGGTGGATGGAGGGCTGAAAGGTCTACATGAACCTCCCACACTCGCTTGAGAAGTGAGTATTGATATTTCACCGATCCATTTGAGCATGCTGCGCTTGCGCAGAGTAGCAGCATAATATTTGTTGAAGCATGAATCACAGTGAGCTGGAGAGGAAATTGTATGCTAGTGAAAGCTAGGTACACAGATATTATTAGTTGTGTGTGTGTGTATAACCTCTACACACTCTCCTTAACTTCCATAGGTTTGGCCGCCACGTTCCTTTCCCTTTGCGAGATTCCTGGATTCCCAGTCTATCTCTCCTTGATTCAGGTCGCCCACGTGGTGGGGGAGAGTTGAGTTATAGGCGGTAGTTACTTGTAAAGAGGATGTAAGGGTTTCGTTTGAACATGACAGTTTGAACATGAAGTGAGGGTGGGGGGAAGAGGTATATATATATATATATATATATATATATATATATATATATATATATATATATATATATATATATATATATATATATATATATATATGTCGTACCTAGTAGCCAGAATGCACTTCTCAGCCTACTATGCAAGGCCCGATTTGCCTAATAAGCCAAGTTTTCCTGAATTAATATATTTTCTCTAATTTTTTTCTTATGAAATGTTAAAGCTACCCATTTCATTATGTATGAGGTAAATTTTTATTTATTGGAGTTAAAATTAACGTAGATATATGACCAAACCTAACCAACCCTACCTAACCTAACCTAACCTATCTTTATAGGTTAGGTTAGGTTAGGTAGCCGAAAAAGTTAGGTTAGGTTAGGTTAGGTAGGTTAGGTTGTCAAAAAAACATTAATTCATGAAAACTTGGCCTATTAGGCAAATCGGGCCTTGCATAGTAGGCCGAGAAGTGCGTTCTGGCTACTAGGTACGACATATATATATATATATATATATATATATATATATATATATATATATATATATATATATATATATATATATATATATATATATATATATATGTTGAATTTTACGTCGTGACACTTATTTACCAATGAGAGTGAACGCGAGGAGAGGCATTGGTGCAATACCAGTAGTAACAGCCGTGTCGATCAGGAACCGTGAATTATCATGGAAGTGAAAAGGTAAACTCACGGTCATTTCCGGACATAAAAGTTTACCCAGCCAATAGCTAGGAGGAGAAAACAAGGTTAGAGCTACGCGCTTATTGGTTGACCTTTGACCCGAGAGGTAAGCATGGGAATTGTTGTGTATGTGGACGGGGCTGACCTTCCTATGTGCGTGTGTGTGTGTGCGTGCATGTGCGTGTGTGTGTGTGTGTGTGTGTGTGTGTGTGTGTGTGTGTGTGTGTGTGTGTGTGTGTGTGTGTGTGTGTGTGTGTGTGTGCGTGCATGTGCGTGTGTGTGTGTGCGTGCATGTGCGTGTGTGTGTGTGTGTGTGTGTGTGTGTGTGTGTGTGTGTGTGTGTGTGTGTGTGTGTGTGTGTGCGCGTGCATGTGCGTGTGTGCGTGTGTGTGTGTGCGTGCATGTGCGTGTGTGTGTGTGTGTGCGTGCATGTGCGTGTGTATGTGTGGGGATTGAACACCCTCAAATTAACGCTCAATTCTACACGTTAGACTTATATATATATATATATATATATATATATATATATATATATATATATATATATATATATATATATATATATATATATATATATATATATATATATATATATATTAATTATTGAATGTAACAGAAAGGGTGAGAGCAATCATTTTAGCGCGAATCTTCTCTATTTTCCTTACACTTTTCTTCACTTGAGAAGAAAGTTGAAAAATTAACTCTCCAAAGTTCACCTTCACAGTTTCATTTAACCTGACGCTAAGAGTCGAGTTTCGGTAACTCTTGCTAACATTGTCAAAGACAGAGTTGGAATGATTACAAATTGCCTTGCTCCATAATGTTAACTCGAGGATGAGGTGAAGGTGATGTGTTGAATTATGTATAATGCCTCGCTTTCTGTTGTTCTATCTGTCGATTATTTTAGTGTTGTTTTGTGAGTATATCTCTGGAATGTTGTTGTCTATATGTAGTACTATATGTAGTATGTCTATATGTTGTCTTGGTCTGATGTATCTGATGTCACGTGGCGGCTCACCTTCCTTTTGATGGTTTCCTCGACGTATTCACTAGAGTGGCCATTATATTGATCAGGACCTGTCTTACTTTTCCGAGTTCCTCGTCGACCTGCTTCCAAACCTCTCACGCACGCCCTCACACACTCAGCTCCCTCACAAACAGCTGCCTCACGCACCCAACTCCCTCACAAACAGCTGCCTCACACACCCAACTCCCTCACAAACAGCTGCCTCACACACCCAACTCCCTCATAAACAGCTGCCTCACACACCCAACTCCCTCATAAACAGCTGCCTCACGCACCCAACTCCCTCATAAACAGCTGCCTCACACACCCAACTCCCTCATAAACAGCTGCCTCACGCACCCAACTCCCTCATAAACAGCTGCCTCACACACCCAACTCCCTCATAAACAGCTGCCTCACACACCCAACTCCCTCATAAACAGCTGCCTCACACCCAGCTACCACACAAACAGCTGCCTCACACACCCAACTACCTCACAAACAGCTGCCTCACACACCCAACTCCCTCATAAACAGCTGCCTCACGCACCCAACTCCCTCATAAACAGCTGCCTCACGCACCCAACTCCCTCATAAACAGCTGCCTCACACACCCAACTCCCTCATAAACAGCTGCCTCACACACCCAACTCCCTCATAAACAGCTGCCTCACGCACCCAACTCCCTCATAAACAGCTGCCTCACACACCCAACTCCCTCATAAACAGCTGCCTCACACACCCAACTCCCTCACAAACAGCTGCCTCACGCACCCAACTCCCTCACAAACAGCTGCCTCACACCCAGCTCCCTCACACGCAGCTCCAGTAGGCAGCAGGTAGAGCACCTTTATCAACATCACCGATGGCAAAATTTCGGCCCATTGAGCACTTGTTTTTTGGCTGAAAGTCTTGGAGGAAGGGGAACGAGCACCCACAAGGCGACGTGGTGACATGGAAGGGAGGAAGCAGCCCGTTAGTCACCTGCGCCTTCTGAACTCTCGGCTCCGACACGTATGCAAATTAAACCAGCACAACCGAGCACTAAAACATAAACCTAGGCAATGGTGCGTGCTCTCCTATTTGTACTAGCCTATTTGTGCTTGCAGGATGACGTTTTAGCTTTTTTTGGAACCCGCCTTTCTAGCCGTTGGTTGTCTAATGCATTGATTCTTGTCTTATTCCAGTATCATGTCTACTTTTTTGGTATTAAGAGTAATGCTAATTTCTACAACTTGCTCTCTGAATTGTTCTTACTACTCTCACGCTATAATACTATTATCTCACATCTCTATGATATTTGATTCGTAAACTTCCATTCATGCCTTCTTGTTGTTTTTGGTATGTATTGTGAACAAATCTTTTTTCCAATCTGTCAATCCTGTCTTGGTATTTTATATTTCTGTCATGTCATATCTCTCTCTCTCTTTCATTTTCTCTAGTGATGTCAGGTCTAGTTCTTTCAGTCTGTCTTCATAAACCACTGTTCCCACTTTTATCACCTTACACTTGCTTCTATTGAACTCAACTATTTCTCGGAACAACTCTGTAGTTTGTGAAAGTTATCTTAGAGCATCTCACAATCGTCATCCGTCTCGACTCTCATTATCTTCGCATCATTCACAAACATTGATATATTGTGTTTAAACTCCCGTGTTTAGACCGGTAAGATAAATGAGAAAGAGTCTGGATCCCAGCACCTAACCCTGCGGTACTCCGCCTGTTAATTTACACCAATCCGACTTCTCGCCCTTCACTGTGACCCCGTCTATTGCCCTTCTGGTATTTTCTTACCTACCTTGAGGTTACCTTGAGGTGCTTCCGGGGCTTAGCGTCCCCGCGGCCCGGTCGTCGACCAGGCCTCCTGGTTGCCGGACTGATCAACCAGGCTGTTGGACGCGGCTGCTCGCAGCCTGACGTACGAGTCACAGCCTGGTTGATCAGGTATCCTTTGGATATACACCTATACCAATGTTCTTATCCTACTCTTGCCTATCTCTCATATTTATGTAGTAATCTCTCGTTTGGAACTGTGTCAAAGGCTTTTTGGCAATCTAAGCTATACATAATCTGCCCAACTACCTCTCTTTCATGCCTTATTTTTGTTACTTTGTTGTAGAACTCTAATAGGTTCGTTACGCATGATTTCCCTTTCCTGAAGTCACGTTGTTTTGCATATCTGATCCTCTATAGGTGATTAACTAGTCTTATCCCTGATGTCAGAGATGCTGTTGTATAGTTAAGTGTCTCTTAACTTACCTTCTCCTCCTTGTCTTATATAATGGCAAGATATTCGTTATCTTCCAACTGCTGGATAAAACTATCTTCTCAATTGATTCATTAAACACCCGAGATACACGGACAGGCTGTGCAGGTTCGTTTACCATCCACTGGGAAATATTATTTAGACCCAATTAGCTCCATGTTCTTATAATGACGCTAGTTGTCCTATTAGTTCCTCTGTCATTATCTCAATATTTATCAACCTCTCGACTAGAGTTACCTCAGCTCCTAGCACCCGGAGCTGTGACAAATGATGTTGATGAGGAGAATAAGGGTGAATGGGTATGAGGTAAAGGGTGAGGGAGTAGTGGATGAAAAGAAATAGGGGAAATTTGAAGATAGTCAAGGGGAATAGAAGGAGGCAGAGGAGGAGAAAGAAATGAAAGAAGGCAAATAGGCAGACGAGAGAAGATAGAGGAGGAAGAAGAGATTTAAAAAAAAAAACCAGGGAGTCCAAATTAGTGATGTTTGCAGAAGAATATTCTTGAAAATATGGAGAGAAAAAGAGTTGAAGGAGGGACAGATAAAGAGCAAGGAGAAGAAGAAGAAGGAAAAGTAAAACAAATTAATATGGAAAAGTGGAAGACGGAAAATAAGTCAGCGTGGGAGGCGTGGGATAACTACTTGTTTGTTCATGTGTCTGCTTTTTTTCCTTCCAGAATTCTTATGCATTGTTTGCTTTTGGCAAATTGGGATATAAATGTTTTATGGAGTTTTAAGTTGCGTCGCCAAAGACGTAATGTTCAAGCCCACCTAGGTTATGGAGTCCTAAAAGATATTACGCTTCCGTTGTTTGTGGATTTCGTGAGGTGTGTGTGTGTGTGTGTGTGTGTGTGTGTGTGTGTGTGTGTGTGTGTGTGTGTGTGTGGGTGTGTGTGTGTGTGTGTGTGTGTGTGTGTGTGTGTGTGGGTGTGGGTGTGTGTGTGTGTGTGTGGTTAATCACCTAGTTGTGCTTGCGGGGGTTGAGCTTTGGCTCTTTGGTCCCTCGTCTCAACCGTCCAGCAACTGGTGAACAAGTTCCTGAGCCTACTGGGCTCTATCATATCTACATTTGAAACTGTGTATGGAGTCAGCCTCCACCACATCACTTCCTAATGCATTCCATTTACTAACTACTCTGACACTGAAAAGGTTCTTTCTAACGTTTCTGTGGCTCATTTGGGTACTAAGTTTCCACTTGTGTCCCCTTGTTCGTGTTCCACCCGTGGTAAAGAGTTTGTCTTTGTCCACCCTGTCAATTCTCCTGAGAATTTTGTAGGGGGTTGTCATATCTCCCCTTACTCTTATGTTTTCTAGGGACGTGAGGTTTAGCTCCCTTAGCTTTTCCTCGTAGCTCATACCTCTCATTTCCGGGACTAGTCTGGTGGCATACCTCTGAATTTTCTCTAAAATTGTCTTGCGTTTAACTAGGTATGCTGGAGCTGCATATTCCAAGAATGGTCTGACGTAGGTGGTATACAGGGTCCTGAACGATTCCTTACACAAGTTTCTAAAGGCAGTACTTATGTTGGCCAACCTAGCATATGCCGCTGATGATATCCTTTTGATGTGGGCCTCTGGGGACAGGTTCGGTGTGATATCAACCACCAGATCTCTCTCTCTATTTGACACTTTCAGGATTTCACCTCCCAGATGGTACCTTGTGTTCTTCACAAGGTACACTTCACACTTCACACACACACTTGAAGTGTTAGTGTATGTGACTTTAGTAGTTAGGTGGTGTATAGTTACAAAGTTGATTCTATTCATGATTAACTTAAGAAACATGTCTATAAAAGTGTGGTGCTAGGATATATATATATATATATATATATATATATATATATATATATATATATATATATATATATATATATATATATATATATATATATATATATATATATATATATATATATATATTTATTATTTAATTTACAAATATGACAGATTTATTAATTTACAAATATGACAGATTATATATATATATATATATATGTCGTACCTAGTAGCCAGAACGCACTTCTCAGCCTACTATGCAAGGCCCAATTTGCCTAATAAGCCAAGTTTTCATGAATTAATTGTTTTTCAACTACCTAACCTACCTAACCTAACCTAACCTAACTTTTTCGGCTACCTAACCAAACCTAACCTATAGAGATAGGTTAGGTTAGGTTAGGTAGGGTTGGTTAGGTTCGGTCATATATCTACGTTAATTTTAACTCCAATAAAAATATATTGACCTCATACATAATGAAATGGGTAGCTTTATCATTTCATAAGCAAAAAATTAGAGAAAATATATTAATTCATGAAAACTTGGCTTATTAGGCAAATTGGGCCTTGCATAGTAGGCTGAGAAGTGCGTTCTGGCTACTAGGTACGACATATATATATATATATATATATATATATATATATATATATATATATATATATATATATATATATATATATTCCCTGAATGCCGTTGCACGTTTTCAAACCAGGCAATTCCTTCCACATTAACTGCTGAACACCGATGCACAAAAACAACTTGTAAATCCAGTCTAAAACGCAAGATATTTTCTAGGTAGTCTCGCATTAAATAACATTCACAGGGGCTTGAAAAAGCATACGAGAAACAAAAAACTAAGGGGAAAAATAATCATCCGGAACGCTATTCCTTGCTGAGACAGATTTGCAAGCGCCGGCCGAATTATGGGTTAGCGGCGACAACACCAGCAATCCCATTATACTTGGGCTGGGAATCTATTGGCAGATTATACCTCTATCAGCATACCTGGCCAGAGAAAATGGTCACTTGAAGGACTTGATCAGCGGCAATTTTAGTTCACCGAAGCGGAATTTTAAGGAGCATTTGCTGGTATAGTCTGGACTATGCTAGGTTTATATCAAGGAGACTCCAGCCTCTCTCTCTTTCTCTCTCTCTCTCTTTCTCTCTCTCTCTCTCTCTCTCTCTCTCTCTCTCTCTCTCTCTCTCTCTCTCTCTCTCTCTCTCTCTCTCTCTGGTTCTCAAGGCCTGGTCAGTGCCTAAACATGTCCAGCAAAGACGATGGTGAATACTTTTAAAGGAGAGTCAAAATCACATTGGCAAAAGGTGAAATATATTCTCGTTCTTAATATTTTGAGCTGTACTTGTGAACCATTAAATAAAGATAATATGCAAATTAGATCAAATAAGTGAATGAGACTGTCAAAAAATAAATAATTGAAATGATTGAAAGTTTATATAATTTCTGGGAATGTTGGGAATTGTTACGTATTTTTTCAAGCGTTTTAAGAATGTTGCTAAAGGTTAGGAAGTTGAAATGATAGAGGTCATACATATATATATATATATATATATATATATATATATATATATATATATATATATATATATATATATATATATATATATATATATATATACCACATTTAACCACTCTGAAATAGAATTGAATGCTAATAGCAGTTTAATAAATAAAAACAAATTCTCCTGCGCTAATTTAACGTAAATAAATATAAAATCCCCCTGAAGTATCACAGGATTAACTCGTTTACAATCCTCGAATGAGTATCGAATTCTTTAATGCTCGTCTTCTCTGGCACAACAAGTGGAGCTATATATCATATCAACCCACAAACCGCTACACCTTCCCGACCCCTCGTCGTCGACGACGACGCCTCTCTAAGTCCCAAACATGCACACACACACACACACACACGACCTTACGACGGGAATGTCTTTATAATCATTCCCCCAGACGAAGAGTTTACACCGTGATCAGATCGTCTGCGAGGCGTTTGGCGCCTTGGGCTATTGCTCAGGACCTTAAAGTTCGCATGTCGCGAAGGGTTTCCACAGACATTATCGTGATTTTATGACGGGTGTTCCTCACAGATACACAAATCTTGCTGTCAATTTGCGATAAGAGCCTTCCGGTCCCATTTAACGATCATTCGGCCGCAAGAAAGCGTGACATTTCACACTCATTCGCTATTCGAGGTTCGACCCCCAGGGGAAAAAGGGCAATATTTCGACTTCGGCTCACAAGTTGTGATTTCTTTTTCCTCTTTGTTTCTTCAAGCCGGATAATTTCACTTTAATAGCCGCAGAAGACGGCCTGCTGCACCATTACTCCTCGAGTCCTTTTTATGCGTGACATATTCGTGGTTTATGCTCACGGAGGCGACCACACTGCCACCAAACATGCTACAGAAGGAAAAAAAAAAAAACCCGAAGCAGGGGCCTCGTAGCCTGGTGGATAACACGCAGGACTCGTAATTCTGTGGCGCGGGTTCGATTCCCGCACGAGGCAGAAACAAATGGGTAAAGTTTCTTTCACCCTGAATGCCCCTGTTACCTAGCAGTAAATAGGTACCTGGGAGTTAGTCAGCTGTCACGGGCTGCTTTCTGGGGGTGGAGGCCTTGTCGAGGACCGGGCCGCGGGGACACTAAAAAGCCCCGAAATCATCTCAAGATAACCTCAAGATAACCCTGCCGTTTTCTTCTTATTACCCACCTTACCTCAAAAAAAAAATCCTTGCAGACCCAAACGGTATAAACTCCCCCCGCCTTCAGAGGCTTCAGTAATCACACCATCACGACAATCTAGGCGCATAAACTTATCATAACACTGAAGTTATTCCTCCAGGTTTATCACCACTATCTCAAGCTTACCTGCGTTCGTGTGCAATTCTTCTGTATATACCGCAATGTTGTATTTTTTTTTCCATCGTTAGTTCGCCCGCTTTTATGAGGTCAAGCCCAAGCTGTGTCACTGGCTGGAACGAAGGGACGTCTATGGAACGGAGATTTCAATGCTGAGAGCAAGTAGTGAGCATTGTGGAGTCAAGGAAACAATTCCTGTGTAATGATGCATATATATTTCTTTTGGGGGCAAAGTAAGAATGATAAAGCATTATTAAAACTCTGGCTGACGCATGAATCATTTGTTATCCAGACTGAGATAACGCATAGATTAGCGTACAAACGTCAGCGGTATGCATGGATTAAGGTACAATTGTCAGAGTAACACATGGGTCACATGCTTCGGGAGATTGCCTCTTATTTACCATGACTTCAGCAAATAGTCTCATATTTAAAAGGGCTTCAGCAAAGTGTGTCTTATTTAGCATCTTTACAACAAATTGTCTCCTACTTGACAGAACAGCAGCAAATTATCTCCTACTTGACAGAACAGCAGCAAATTATCTCCTACTTGACAGAACAGCAGCAAATTATCTCCTATTTGACAGAATAGCAACAAATTATCTCCTATTTGACAGAACAGCAGCAAATTATCTCCTATTTGACAGAATAGCAGCAAATTATCTCCTATTTGACAGAATAGCAGCAAATTATCTCCTATTTGACAGAACAGCAGCAAATTATCTCCTATTTGACAGAATAGCAGCAAATTATCTCCTATTTGACAGAATAGCAGCAAATTATCTCCTATTTGACAGAACAGTACCAAATTATCTCCAATTTGACAGAACAGCAGCAAATCACCTCTTATTTAACTGTTCTACGACATACTTATGACAGGACAAGACCACATTTTCGGTGTTGAAACAAACCTCCTCCAATGTTTTCAAGCGGATCCATTACCTCCCAGCAGGACCAGGATCTTCACCTAGTCGGCAAGCCACTCCGCGATCTCCTAGGTTCCTATAACACTGCTGCTGCTGTCCTCTTTACACAGTCTATCATCAGGTAACGCAAGGAGAATTCCATTCGTTTCCGGGTTGTGTTTCCATTTGGCTAAGGGCTTCGTTAGTAAGTAGTTGAGACAAGTTTCACTTATAATAGGATCGAAGGAGAGTCTTGTATGTCGAAGTATCGGGTTGGAACTTCGAGTTTTTTTTTTTTTTTCAAGCGTGGGGAAGGAACGAGGTTTTTCCCGCCATCTGACACCTGATTTGCGCGGTGTGATAACGATGATTTGTTTGGCAAAGTTTCAACGGAGTAGCATTTCCAGGGCTCCGTACCTCCGTACTCTCCTTTAATGTCAGGGGGCATCATTTTTACCATAGCATATCTCTGCAAGGTCTTCATTGTTAGATGTTAACAATTTATCGGATGCATTATCTATATTTGTGTCGTAATTACTGCTTTAATGTTCATTTTTTTGTGTATCTGCGTAACTTTGTCGCTCCCTTCGTAGCTGATTGTGATGGTGTTTAGTCATGTATTATTTTCCTTGTATTTCTCTTCTGCGTTCATTTCATGTTCTCTATAATGTTTTAATTTCTGTATTTCTTCTGCTGTATTTATCTCTCTCATTTTATATAACTCGCTTACTAATTTTTACTAAATTTTTACTTTACTTTTTTACTAAAAAAAATATTTTTTTACATATACGAGCTCGAGATTATATATTTATATTACTTAATTTATCATTATTTTTATTTATTTATTTATTTATTTACCATTTGTGCTCCCAATAAATTATCATGTCAAGGGCACCTAAAATAAGAACACTGTTCACATTTTCAGAAGCACTCTTCTTATCTCACGAGAACTGTTCTTACACCAGATCCATTGTTCTTACTCCAGGGGGTAATGTTCTTACACCAGATCCATTGTTCTTACTCCAGGGGGTAATGTTCTTACACCAGATCCACTGTTCTTCCCCAAGAGGATTGTTCTCACACCAGAGACACTGTTCTTATTCCAAATACATTGTTCTTATACCAATCATCTCCCGTTCGATTTCATGGAATAAAAACTCCCCATCTGACTTTAGTTCCACGGTTTCCTTTTCTCTCATTTATTTTTCCCCTCTAATCTTCGCAGCAAAAGCGATAAATGAAGGCCGCAAAAATAGACGCGATAACAATAGCAGTACAAAAAAAAAAAGTATTTAGCTCCCGGGTTGAGCCTTGGAGGTGACCGTTTGGGCTTGCAAGACCCTTCGACCTTCACTCAAGCGCTTCCTAGAAAATAGCGTCTCTTTCAGAGAAGAGCTACAGCGAATCTGTTCCGTAATGAGAACGGGTAAATTGTCCTTTTTTCGTTCTTTTTTAATGCCATGATAGGGATTAGTGCGGGGCGTCCTCACCTCTTCAGCGATCTTTAAATGGGTTCGAGCAGGATGGAAATACCGTCCGGTTGTCCGGATGGTCGAGGAATAGCTGGAATTGGTAGGGGAATTTCGTCCCTAGTGGTCGGAGGTGGTTTGGCATCATTACGGCACCTGCCATTGACTACCCCAAGACGCGGTCAAGGATGTTAGCAGCGGAACGGACTTGAATCAGGGTTACAAAATAAGAATACTTCTCCCTCAAGAGTCCTTCTCATTCTTCTCAGCCATTCTCCTCCTTCTCCTTCTTCCCTGCCCCCCAATCCCCCAATCCTCACTCCTCATCCAACCTCACGTATATATATATATATATAAGACTCAAATTTGATAGTTATACCCTTATTAAGACCAAGTTTACCCAGAAGATAAACCCCAAGACAATCCCATGCTCCCTCACACACAAACCTCCCCTTTATATGGACCCTGGTTTGAGGCTGGGATTGTTTCTTATCCAACTCTCGAGATGTGGTAAAACTTGACTCCCATCGTATGATAACCCTCCGTGAGGGAGCCTTTCAAATTACGGGGGTGGGGGGGGGGGGGTTGTTTGTTTGCAAAAAAATGCGGTGTTGTTTTTATCATAATGTAATGGTGGTTGGCAATGGCCATGTTGGACTCTTAAAACATTTCTTTGAAGAATTAAAAAAATAGGCACAGCTCATCAGCCCTTGTGATGACGCAGGCGCCGCCCCATTATCAACTTTAAATTGTAAAATAGTGAGAATATTGAAATTGGCGAGAGCTGTGGCCCTCTCTCTCTGGCCGCGCTCTACCTTAAAAACTGCCTTTTGTTCGTCACATCAGCCGGACAAAAGCCTTTTTTTTTCCAAGGCGACACCTGGAGCAGCGGTCAGGTGGGAGGCCCAGCGTGATTGGCCAATGATTTATTATTCAGTGGTTTGGTATTAAGGAAGTGTTATGTTTAGGGAGAGAAAGAGAGAGAGGGTTTCCCCGAGAAGAAACATCGGCGGATTTCCCAGATACTGTCGCTTCGTCTCGGTAACTGCTTGCTTGTTAGTGGTGGTTTAAAGGAGCAACGGGTTACTGGGAGCTGTTTGGGAGCATCCAATTAAAGATGCAATGTGTACCTGCGTGTGTATGTGTGTAAACATGTGTGTTCGTGAGTAAATGTACTCATCTAATTTACCTAATTGTACTCACCTTATTGTGCTTGCGGGGGTTGAGCTCTGGCTCTTTGGTCCCGCCTCTCAACCGTCAATCAACAGGTGTACAGGTTTCTGTGCCTATTGGGCTCTATCATATCTACACTTGAAACTGTGTATGGAGTCAGCCTCTACCACATCTCTTCCTAAAATATATATATATGTGTGTGTGTGTGTGTGTACTCACCTAGTTGTGCTTGCGGGGGTTGAGCTCTGGCTCTTTGGTCCCGCCTCTCAACCGTCAATCAACAGGTGTACAGGTTCCAGAGCCTTCTGGGCTCTATCATATCTACACTTGAAACTGTGTATGGAGTCAGCCTCCACCACATCACTTCCTAATGCATTCCATTTGTCAACTACTCTGACACTAAAAAAGTGCTTTCTAATATCTCTGTGGCTCATTTGGGCACTCAGTTTCCACCTGTGTCCCCTAGTGCGTGTGCCACTTGTGTTAAACAGCCTGTCTCTATCAACCCTGTCGATTCCCTTGAGAATCTTGAATGTGGTGATCATGTCCCCCCTAACTCTTCTGTCTTCCAACGACAGATTAATTCTTGTGTGTGTGTGTGTGTGTGTGTGTGTGTGTGTGTGTGTGTGTGTGTGTGTGTGTGTGTGTGTGTGTGTGTGTGTGTGTGTGTGTGTGTGTGTGTAGAGTCCTAGTTGTATGTATTCGATTATTTTCCAAGTATTGGTGTATTACAGGGTATGTATGTATGTCTACTGTATTATAGAATCATAAAATATATATCAGAATAGGCAATTACGTGCAGTCGGGAGTCGTAGTCCAAAGGGCCTGGGTTCGGTCTCCGCTCGAGGCAAAACCAAATTAGTAGTTTCCTTGCACCTAATGGATCTGTTCACCTAGCAGTAAATAGATAGCCAAATGCTACTGGCTTCCTCCTGAGTGTGG
Source organism: Procambarus clarkii (assembly GCF_040958095.1). NCBI lineage: Eukaryota > Metazoa > Arthropoda > Malacostraca > Decapoda > Cambaridae > Procambarus > Procambarus clarkii. The sequence goes on from NC_091180.1 coordinate 25,907,449, forward strand.
GAGAAAGAAATATGTAGTAAATATGATAAAGAGAGAGATAGAGATAGAGGTTGTCAGTACATTAGACAACCCAACGGTTTGAAAGCCGGGGTCCAAGGGTTAGCACCTCGATGCTGTAGGAACTAAATACAAGGAGTAAATAACCAAGAGAGAGAGCGACTAGGCACGCAACAAGAATCACCATTTCACGATTTGAGTGTTGCTTAAAGGAGATTTAGACCTAAACTATAAGATACGGGTGAAGGATGCTGCTGTTGAATTATTTGCTGGTGATAATCGTTTTGATAATCATTGGGGGGAAGTAATCTCAGATCTCTTACTAATTTTTCTGCAGGGAACTGATGGGCTCACCATAGCCCGTGCTACTTGGAACTTTCTGTTCCAGGTAGCGAATCCTAAACAACATTAGGGGGGAAGTGATTATAGGAGAGAAACTTGTGGCTATAATGGAAGTTTGACAAGTAGCGTTTTGGAGAGGGGGGGGGGTGAGGGTGCTGTGTAGTTGTTGGTTAAATCAAACAGTTGTATATTTTACGGAGTGGCAAATTGAGAGGAGAAGTTGGGAATAGAGCATTATCACAATTTATTCCCATTAAGACCAATTAATCTACACAACGCCAAGAATCCACCAGAAAGGAAAAGCTCCCACAATGGCGCCAGAATACCCTGCAAAGTGGGATGGATAAGAGCAACAAAAATCACTCCTAAGTCGCCAAAGTTGCACAAAAGGTACCAAATTGCCGCTAATGGTGATCAGGGCGTCGTGGTAAACGATGTAGACTCGCCGCAACAACCATTAGTAAGGGGAAATGGTCTTGTGGCTGTTACTAGCCGCTGTTTTGCAATTTTAGCGAAGGCGCTCGCTGTGGTACGAACCCGTTTGTGTGTGTGAGAAAAGCTTTAAAAGTAGGTCCGCGGTGAGGCAGCCCGTCCTTATGAACGCCCAACGTCCATTCCATCCATCCGCCAAACCCCAGCTGTTTATGAATGAAAAAATGGTTTACACACGATTCACAACTGATGACTTCCGAACACTTCAGGAACAAGTGCTTCACTGACGACTTTTGTTCGAACCACAACGCTGTAAATGCTTCACCCACGTACTACAAATGCAAATAATCGCCAACAGAACCTTAACACCTAACCTAACCAATGCCTAAATTTCCACAATATGCTAATTTATAATAATATTAGTTACTTGGAGCTGTTTGGGAAAATTCGTCTTGAGAAAATTCCTATTTTGAATGAACAGCATATTCAAATTGATGATATTTTGGGGTTGACCGCTGGATGGAATGAACTTTTCCCGAGGACGGGTTGTGGTGAGGAGTAGACACGTAGAAGGGGAAAGGGAATTATCAGAAGAAAGCACCAAGGCATTAAGACCATATAACACTTGGAAGGGATATAAAGATAAGGATTAGGGATGGGACGGGGGGAAAGGAATGGTGGCCAACCACTTGGACAGTCGGGGATCGAACGCCTACCTGCATGAAGCGAGACCGTCACTCAATACCGTTCAATCCAAGTGGTTGGACGGCAGTGAAAGATAGTGTCATGTCGGTGGGCAGAGAGAGAGAGAGAGTGAGAGAGAGAGAGAGAGTGAGAGAGAGAGTGAGAGAGAGAGAGAGAGAGTGAGTGAGAGAGAGAGTGAGAGAGAGAGTGAGAGAGAGAGAGAGAGAGAGAGAGAGTGAGAGAGAGTGAGAGAGAGAGAGAGTGAGTGAGAGAGAGATTGAGAGAGTGAGAGACACCTGGAATAAACACATAACTATTCGTGATAAATTTCCTCCTCTCGCAACACGCCTCTCTCTCTCTCTCTCTCTCTCTCTCTCTCTCTCTCTCTCTCTCTCTCTCTCTCTCTCTCTCTCTCTCTCTCTCTCTCTCTCTCTCTCTCTCTCTCTCCATCCCTCCAAGAAGTTACTCAGAATAAATATGTTTCGTGCCCTTCATATCCAAGGCCCCTCAGACAACTAACTACCCCCCCCCCCCCTCAAGCCACACGACTCTTAAACAGCTAATCACCTGTAAACACAATCGCATACCTCTCCATCGACCATCTTCCCGTCATAAAATATCTCACAGGAGCTATTACAACTCTCATCCTATTTCGGTCATTATATTTCTCTGGTTTCTTGTATCGTGTCTTTGGCCATTTACTGTCGGTAAAGGCCGTTTAATTCCGATCGTAAACGTCGTTCCGGATGACGCTGATTAGAGACGATTTAATTTGTTTCTCTGTGGCGTTTCACTCTTCCGGATGTGGTTTCTGACTCTTCTTTTTCTGTGGTGTTTTTTCAGAAAATGATTTGAATCGATAGGTTGACCTACCTTACCTTGAGGTTACCTTGAGGTGCTTCCGGGGCTTAGCGTCCCCGCGGCCCGGTCGTCGACCAGGCCTCCTGGTTGCCGGACTGATCAACCAGGCTGTTGGACGCGGCTGCTCCCAGCCTGACGTATGAGTCACAGCGTATGACAGTCGTAGTTGTGAAGTGTGTGTGGTGATAGTCAGTATATTTGGGGATTTTTTTTTAAACATTCCTCTGTGATTAAAGCTGATATTGATAATAATAATGCCATAGTGCCTCTTTCAAACACTACGGTGTTGTAATAAGTTCCTTCAATAATAATAATAATAATAATTATAAAAAAATGTATATATATATATATATATATATATATAAATATACACATATATATACACATATATATGCATTTTCCCCCGGGTGCTGCATATCGTCTTCTTCGAGGCTTCAGGGTCCCTACAAACAACCAGAGGATGTACCTCCTATTATATATATATATATATATATATATATATATATATATATATATATAACACATGTATTCTTTGATAATGACCTGAAACACGAAAACACGGAATTTTCGTTTCATATTTTCTTATATGGATACTTAAGCATAACCGAATCATGTGTTTTTCGTGATTATTCTTGCGCAAGAATATTCACATAGAAGAGAAAAGCTAAAATAACCCGAGCACTTTCGTGTTTTTAAACACATTTTCATGGGATAGAGTATATACATGATACAAGTTTGACCAGACCACACACTAGAAGGTTAAGGGACGACGACGACGTTTCGATCCGTCCTGGACCATTCTCAAGTCGATTGTAGACATGAGAATGGTCCAGGCCGGACCGAATCACCTTCTAGTGTGTGGGCTGGTGAAACTACTTCAGCCACGTTATTGTGACTCATCGCCTGCATACATGATACAAGCTCGTAGGCACACTTATACACAGCAGGTCAGTGTATTAAGAAACGTGAACACACGTAATGCCAGGAAGTACATACAATGAGTTCTTCAATATAGTGAGAATTAAAAAAAACAAATCGAGATGCATTGCCACACACACACACACATATTTCTGACAGTCTCCATATGCTTCCTAAGACGTGTAGCGAAGATGGTAGACTTTCGTGAGAAATGATAAGACGTTTTTTATCTTTTTTGTTTTCCTCAGAACAAATATAAGATCCCAATTTTCCTATGGGAACGGACGAGCCCCCGAGGGAGCAAACGTGACTTCTTTGTTTACTATTTCTGGTAAACAATTTTTTGTTTGGTCTTTATGCCGTAAATGTGGTTAATGAACATTGCTGTCGTCATCTCTCACAAGCCAGGGAATATGATGATTTGTTATTCAGTTCCTGTCTCTTACCTGTCTGGACCTCATTCCTCCTGTCAACTGCCCAAACCCACCACCTCTCTACCTCACACAGGTGATATATATATATATATATATATATATATATATATATATATATATATATATATATATATATATATATATATATATATATATATATATATATATATATATATATATATATATGCGAACAAGCCTGAATGGTCCCCAGGACTATATGCGAATGAAAACTCACACCCCAGAAGTGACTCGAACTTCTGGGGAGTATGGGTTGCTTCTGGGAGTATGGGTTCGAGTCACTTCTGGGGTGTGAGTTTTCATTCATATATATATATATATATATATGTCGTACCTAATAGCCAGAACGCACTTTTCAGCCTACTATGCAAGGCCCGATTTGCCTAATAAGCCAAGTTTTCATGAATTAATTGTTTTTCGACTACTTAACCTACCTAACCTAACCTAACCTAACTTTTTCGGCTACCCAACCTAACCTAACCTATAAAGATAGGTTAGGTTAGGTTAGGTAGGGTTGGTTAGGTTCGGTCATATATCTACGTTAGTTTTAACTCCAATAAAAAAAATTGACCTCATACATAATGAAATGGGTAGCTTTATCATTTCATAAGAAAAAAATTAGAGAAAATATATTAATTCATGAAAACTTGGCTTATTAGGCAAATCGGGCCTTGCATAGTAGGCTGAAAAGTGCGTTCTGGCTATTAGGTACGACATATATATATATATATATATATATATATATATATATATATATATATATTTATGAGGTGGGATACTGGGTAATGTCCAGTTCAACGCAGGTATCCCAGATCTCTCTCTCTCTCTCTCTCTCTCTCTCTCTCTCTCTCTCTCTCTCTCTCTCTCTCTCTCTCTCTCTCTCTCTCTCTCTCTCTCTCTCTCTCTCTGTCTCTCTCTCTCTCTCCCTCCCTCCCCCTTTCTCACACAAGCGTCCACTTCCTTGGACTCATTAATATGCACGTTTTAACTGTTGATAATGTACATAATGATTGAGCTCCATTAGGAACAATTAGGGGAAGAGAGTTTGAACGAGTCATTAGGCACTCTCACGTTCCTTGACGAGCAGTCACCACTGACTTGCTTCCCTGTGGTATAGGATTGTGGCACCTCTTTGCTCCTCTGCCTTTTCCTCTTTGCCTATTCCTCTACCTATTCTCTTACCCCTAATTGCCAGGAAGCAACAAGCATGCAGGGGGAATTGGTGGATAACGCGAAAACATTGCAGATGTTTGCAATATATCCATCATTAAATGGCAACATATTCAATGAATGAGAGAACAGTAGATCATTTGGAAGAAAAACAAAAAGTTTCTCATAAAAAGACTTCAGCGTGGATTCATTTAAGGTAAATCCGGTCTTAAGGATTAAATACATTTTCATGACAAGTTGACAGAGATCAGAAGACAGAGGAAAGTGGACAGGCTGCGCGTTCTTAGACAGACAGAAGGATTTTATCCCGATTAACTGGAAGAATCTACATGACAGAGAAGAGGCTCCGATAAATAAAACAGTAAAAAGCAAAAAAATAAAAATTAAATCAGAGTGAGAAAATAACAATCTAATTGACCAAAGAAAACAACATTGATCCCCATAGGAAAAATAACTTGTTTTCCCCCCTTGTTCTTGATGAACGATCTGATGAATCTGATGAACGTTCCTGATGAATGATGATACGGAGATAGACAGTCACAAAGGAGCAGTGTTTCATCTCATCATTTTCTTAATGTTTGTGAATGATCTATCGAGCAGCAGATGTTTTTCTTGACGATATTCGAAAAGGAAATGAAGTTGACGGACTCCATGAATCTGCGAACGGCTCCAGGAAACTGTGAACGAGTCAATGAAACTGTGAACGGCTCCAGGAAACTGTGAACGACTCCAGGAATCTGCGAACGACTCAATGAAACCGTGAACGACTCTATGAAACTTCCCGATAACTTGAACAACCTGTAACAGTAACATAAATAGCTACTTTATCTCAATTCAAGCAAATAATACGAGACAAAGGCGATAGGAAGTGGGAGCCCATGAGCTAAGTTTCACCCGGAAGACAAGAAGCTCCTGAAATGTGAAAATGAGAATCAAAAGATCTCATCAAGATTATCTCCTGAGACACAAATTACCTGAGAAAGCTAAACAAAAGGTGCGGAAATGAATGATATCAAAATCTACTTTACAAAAATATTCATCTCGCTCTACTACCTCTACAACTACTACTTCTACTTCTACTACTACTACTACTAGCTTCATATAAAGGCTGGTTGATAATGCAACCTCTATTCACCTCTTGCCACTCCGTAAAAAATCCATCCTTCTAACCTAAATATAAACGTACGAGCCTAAGCAACCTACCTAACCTTCCGAGTCCGATGCATAGAAAACGCAGGTATTTGTGAGCCGGTACTTTTTACAGTATTTTTTTGTCTGTATCGTTGATTAACATAACGTCAAAAACGCGACGTATTATATTACAAGACGGGGGATTAGATAATCAGTTACCAACCAATCCAATAAATCACACGAATCCTATGTATAAAACGTATATGTTTGTATATATATTTTGTATGTATTTTGTATTTTTTTATGTATATTCTTGTTAATTGAAATTAATTGAGGCCAATTTAAACTCCTGTCGTAATTAACGCACTTTTCACCTATGAGGTCATCTTGTAATTGCCTCGTAAGGAGTTCCTCCAATGACACATGAGCGGTTTCCTATTGGCTGAGACGTGGCATTTGTTTCTCCTCGTTGACGATGGGTAAGGGTAGTTTGGTGGTGATTAGGGTGTGAGAGAGAGATGGTCTTCTGTCAACTAGCTGAGAGCTGCAAGTAAAAGGTACATATATACCTACTGCTTGTTTGCCTGCCTGGATGGACTTGTTTGTTGTTGTTGTTTGTGGGTGGTTTGGGTAGTTTGTGGAGAGATGTTGTTGAGGTTCTATGAAGGTGAGATTGGTGGAATTTTGTGTGTGTGTGTGTGTGTGTGTGTGTGTGTGTGTGTGTGTGTGTGTGTGTGTGTGTGTGTGTGTGTGTGTGTGTGTGTGTGTGTGTGTGTGGTGAAGTTGTTTGGGGGTTAAGATTGATTGTGAAGTTAGTTGTGATGTGGTATAAGATAAGGTTGTTTGTGACAGGGTGGTAGTTAGGGTGTAGTTGTTGCTGTTTGTGTGTGTATGTGTGTGTATGTGTGTGTGTGGGGGGGGGGTTTGGGAGCTTCGATCCGGCCTTTGTGTAGCTGTTATTACTCGCGGTAAAGCGCATAATGTTGTTAATTGTTAAATTGCTGGAAGATGATAATGTTTGGTTAATGAAAGCGCTTGTGGTGTGTGTGGTCGTTGCGGTTGTTAGCAGCGTAGTTATGAAATTGTTTGTGATTATATTAAAGTTTTGAGGTAAGGGTCTTGTGGCTAGTGATTATAGATGTTTTTGGACTTGTACTGTCGTAATTAGCGATTACGTTAATTATTTAATTAGTTAATTATTAGATTAGTTAATTAATTAATTAAGATTACGTTTCCGTTGTTAGTATCGTGGTTTGTTGTTAAGTGTGATGACTGAAGATGTCTAGAGTTGTTAGGTTTGCCTAAGGAGGTAATTACAGTTGTACTTACCTAGTTGTGCTTGCGGGGGGGGGGGGGGTTGAGCTTTAGCTCTTTGGTCCCACA
>NC_091180.1:25919818-25952318 GCF_040958095.1 Procambarus clarkii
ATATATATATATATATATATATATATATATATATATATATATATATATATATATATATATATATATATATATATACCATTTAAATAACCATTTAAAAATGGTTATACTTATTTAATTTTCATAGCATCAATTTTTGTATTATTTTTATGGACCCTTTACAATACTCTTTGTAAAAGAGACAGATCTTCCTGTTGAAGGAACTACCTGAAGAGTGCCCTTTGGGACTTGGTCCGGATTAACCCCCTAATGCCACAGGGCATTAAGGGTCAGTTTAACACCAAGTTGCCTCGTGCGGTTAAGGCCCCTACGAGGCGCCCGTATGTTAAATATCTCGAAACTGCACGATACTAACCATGAATATTCTATACAGGGATAATTGCAGGTAAGTTAAACCTACATCGTAATGGCTAAGGCTGACTTTGACCATATCTAACGTTAGCCTCAGTTTTTGTACTTTAGTATGCCCGGCAGGTCGTCGCCTGCGCGGGAACAGCTGCGCACGCGTCCCTGCTACTGTGTGTTACAGGTTGTAGTGTGGAGTGTAGAGGTTGTCACAGGCTAGACCTTAGGGGGGTATACTCTCTAGACTCTAGGTTGTAAATAGGGGTTTGTGATGGTGGTAACTGGGGGTGAGGCTTGAAGTGGGGATGTTGTCATGGGCTGTGATTGTGGTGGTATTATGTGGTTGTTAAAGCCCTGATTGTGGTGGTTGTGTCTGTTGAAGGCCCTGATTGTTGTGGGGGTGTATAATGTTGTTGAAGCCCTGATTGTGGTGGTGGTGAATGTTGTTGTTGAATCTCAGATCATGGCGCTGATGATAATAGCTGAGATTGTGATGGTGTTGCGGGTGAAGGAAGCTAAAGCTGGGATTGTACTGCATGATTCTCTCCTTGAGGGGAAAAAGGGGGGAGTTGGGGAGATGCTTCAAGCGTCGATGGTGGTAGTTAACGATGGTAGTAATGGTAGATAATTGTGGTTGGATTTTTATGGGTTGTCTTTTACTCTTATGAGAGGCAGAACGATTTTAGTTGATGTCATGAAAGACGGTTGTCATGCTGTCATACTTGACAGTTTCTTACTGTCATAAATGACAGTCTCCATCATGTCATGCAAGACCGTCTACATAATGTCATGCAAGACAGTTTCGGTACGTAATGCAGTTCAACAAACTGGTGTTCATTCTCACTAAAATATTTTTGTATTGAAATTCAACGTTAAGCGTTACGCAACAAAATATTGCAGCCGTCGTGTAGGATACATCCTTGCTGATACAACGGGCTACTAGTCATGCAACAATGGCCAATAGATCCTTAGCTATTGTGGAGGACAATTTTGTTGCAGTCATGCAGTGGCTTTTGTCATGAGAGAGAGAAATATGTCTTTTATGTGACACCATGCATGATATTGATCTGTTAAATGTTGATAAAAGATATACACACACACACACACACACACACACACACACACACACACACACACACACACACACACACACACACACACACACACACACAGATCACTTTAGTGTCAGAGTGGTTGACAAATGGAATGCATTAGGAAGTGATGTGGTGGAGGCTGACTCCATACACAGTTTCAAGTGTAGATATGATAGAGCCCAATAGGCTCAGGAACCTGTACACCTGCTGATTGACGGTTGAGAGGCGGGACCAAAGAACCAGAGCTCAACCCCTGCAAACACAACTAGGTGAGTACACACACACACACACACACACACACACACACACACACACACACACACACACACACACACACACACACACACACACTCACACACATACACACACACACACACACTCACATAATCTGGGGGTTGATATCACGATAGACCTGTCCCCTGAAGACCATATCAAGAGGATAACAGCAGCAGCATATGCCAGGTTGGCTAACATAAGAACGGCATTTAGACACATGTGTAAGGAATCATTCAGAACTTTGTATATCGCCTATGTCAGACCAATCCTGGAGTATGCAGCTCCAGCATGGAGTCCATATCTAGTCAAGCATAAGACTAAACTGGAAAAGGTTCAAACGTTTGCCACCAGACTAGTACCCAGGCTGAGAGGTATGACCTACGACGAGACTACGGGAATTAAACCTCACATCGCTGGAAGACATAAGAGTTAGGGATGACATGATCACCACTTACAAGATTCTCAGAGGAATTGACAGGGTAGATAAAGACAGGCTATTTAACACAAGGGGCACACGCACTAGGGGACACAGGTGGAAACTGAGTGCCCAAATGAGCCACAGAGATATTAGCAACAATTCTTTTTAGTGTCAGAGTAGTTGACAAATGGAATGCATTAGGCAGTGATGTGGTGGAGGCTGACTCCATACACAGTTTCAAGTGTAGATATGATAGAGCCCAGTAGGCTCTGGAACCTGTACACCTGTTGATTGACAGTTGAGAGGCGGGACCAAAGAGCCAAAGCTTAACCCCCGCAAGCAAAAATAGGTGAGTACAAATAGATGAGTACATAAATATATGAGAATAATGTCGAAAAAAAACACAGAAGCACAGAAAAAAATAATATTAATAAAAAAAGGACTGAAAGAGCAAGGAAAAATGAATAGTTTAATGGATCACAACACCAAAGAAAAACAATATAAAAACAACGAGATCATATAATCTTACTTTACAGGCACGTGCTTGTGCAAGGGGGGAGGGTAGTTGGGGGGAGTTATGATGGTTAAAGTAGGGGGTTTTAGAGTGGCAGTGTGGAACAGCTTGTTGTTGGTTGAGAGGGGGGGGGGGAGGAGGGAGTATGCTGGGGTTACGTTGTTGTTAAGATTGAGAAAAGATGTACGGGTTCGTAAGTGCTTGGGTAACTGCTTCGTGAATCTGGCCCCAGACACTTTTCTTGTGCTACCAATGAGGCAGCATTTGTTTCCCTTAAAAATGTGTTTCTGTGGTAAAATTAGACGGCCGGGTGCACTTTTAATATCTGCTATCTCCTTCCGTTGCATGAGTATACATGTTGGAAAATCTGTCTTTGTACTGTCTACGTTCGTATACATGCCAAAACGAATATACATATTCAATAGATTGCTGAAAATAAAGATCCAGATTCAGCCATTGGTCAATACAAAAATAATCGTTTTTGCGCTTTCATGTTGACTGTCCTTTCTACGATGGTGAGCCACTTAACAACTGCTAAAGTGTTAGTAACTGCCGCGAGTGATTCCATCCTCTCTCTCTCTCTCTCTCTCTCTCTCTCTCTCTCTCTCTCTCTCTCTCTCTCTCTCTCTCTCTCTCTCTCTCTCTGTCTCTCTCTCTCTCTCTCTCTCTCTGTCTCTCTCTCTCTCTCTCTCTCTCTCTCTCTCTCTCTCTCTCTCTCTGTCTCTCTGTCTCTCTCTCTCTCTCTCTCTCTCTCTCTCTCTCTCTCTCTCTCTCTCTCTCTCTCTCTGTCTGTCTGTCTGTCTGTCTGTCTGTCTGTCTGTCTGTCTGTCTGTCTGTCTGTCTGTCTGTCTGTCTGTCTGTCTGTCTCTCTCTCTCTCTCTCTCTCTCTCTCTCTCTCTCTCTCTCTCTCTCTCTCTCTCTCTCTCTCTCTCTCTCTCTCTCTCTCTCTCTCTCTCTCTCTCTCTCTCACTCTCACGTGCTGAGCTGTGGTAGGTTTGTGAAAACAACGAAACAGAATTATTTCACTTTCGCCAATCCGCGGACCTGAGCCAGTCACGGGCCGCTCCTCCTTTTCGCATGACCTTTGACCTCGTGCTCTATTGTTATGATTTTTTCCCATAAGAACGCAAATAGCCAGCAGCTAATGCCAGTGGACTCGGCTGTATGGGACGGATTTTTTTTTTTTTTGTAACATTTAGTCTGTTATGCGTTTACCAGTTGTTCCATAGAGTCTCTAGAGTGTTGCCTCTATATGACTGTTGGTAGAATGATAGGATGGGACCATAGGAATGACTGGACCAGTTAAGCAGCTGACTGGTTAAGCCGATGTCTTCTACACTGGCCCCGAGCGGCGGAAGCGCGAACTATTATTATTATTTTTACTTTCTCGTTTCGTTATTTCGTTATTTCGTTATTTCACGAATCTAACGCTTGTTTCTAGCTTCGGTTTCGTGGGCTCTAACTTGACTCCAGTTCTCAGTGAAAACAAAATAAGTCAAATCAAATTAAACGACGCATATCATACAATATTAATAAAATCTTCCGTTTTTTTTTATTTAAAAAAGACAAATTAGCTAACTTGATCATACGGTTAGCGAATCTTGATTGGCTAGTTTAGCTAATCTTGATTAGCTAACTTGATCCAACGCCAGATATCACTGACGTGAACAATTAGTCGATCCTCCTCAAATTAGCGATATGTTATCGGAAATTGCTATCTAAAACGCATCTGTAGGAGAGAGGCAGCTCCTTGGGTTGTCAGTCTTCATTCGTTGCCTGTGAGATATGTTTCTCAGTCTATACTCAGTCAGTCCGGAACGGTAAACTGCTAGTTTACACAATGAGTTAACTCGTTCTACGAGTATACTGCTGTTTCACTGTATCATCTGAGATAATCTGGAATTCTTGTTGATTTTTTTGATTGAATGATTCAGTTTGAGTTTGTTTGTAAACATGTATATATATATATATATATATATATATATATATATATATATATATATATATATATATATATATATATATATATATATATATATATATATATATATTTATATACAACAAAGTTCAGTGGGAATAATTGGGTAAATAATTGGGTGAATAATTGTTTTACATTCTCTTCGTGTCATTCCAAGGAGGAAGACTTATGTGGACTATTATTGAATGGCTGATATTTTTTTTATTAATTATTCTTGTATACGTAACTTAGGTCATATACCTAGCGTTGTCAAGAGCGCACTCTTGAGAGTGTAGAGAGCTCTAGGCAACGTTACACTGCCCATTTCAGTAACATAAGAGTTAAAAGACCCAATTTCATAAAGGTGACTTAACCAATTTTACCCAAACCAGGGGGCCAGATTCACGAAGCAGTTACGCAATGTACTTACGAACGTGTACATCTTTCCTCAATCTTTGACGGCTTTGGTTACATTTATTAAACAGTTTACAAGCATGAAAACCTTGCCAATCAACTGTTGTTGTTGTTGTTATAAATAGCCTCCTGGTGCTTCGGAGTTCATTAACTGTTTAATAATTGAAAACAAAGTCGTCAGAGATTGAGAAAAGATGTACAGGTTCGTCAGAGCTTGCGTAACTGCTTCGTGAATCTGGTTCCAGAGTCCTCTTCTGGCCGCCATGTTGTGTTAAAGACTGTGTTGATCCATTCTTTCCCATTTATTTAAATTTTGTAAATATTGAGTAAATAACTGTGTAAATAATTGTGCAAGTAAATATTAGTTATGTAAATATTTAAATCTGGTAAATATTGAGAGCCGGAGTTAAGGGGTTTCCGGATCTAATAGACAGAGAGATAATAGAGTAATTACTTAAACTGTTGTAACTTAACGAATTGTAAGTATAGATTAAGTATCGTGGGCTGACAAAAAGCGTAAAAAAAGAAAAAAAAGTTCCCCAAAAGTGGCATATCTATTTTCATACAAAATATCTATAATTCACATATCACGTTTTTGTGTTCCATTTACGAGGGAATAATTCGGGCATTAATGATCCCGGTGGGGGGGGGGGGGGGGGGGGGGGGGAGGGGGGAGGTTGGGACGGGGGGAGGGGGGTTTAAGGGGGGGGCTGTAATGTGCTGAGTGTCACCCCCAGACACCCCATAAAATGCTGTACCTCGTGTGCCACAGAGGTCAAAGAGTGAGTTTGGGTGCACGATGTGGAATACCACCCTTCTCACCCTCTTGCTCCTGGCTGGAGGGCGGAGGAGGAGGAAGAGAAGGAGGAGGAGAAGTAGGAGTAGGAGGAGGAGCAGGAATAGAAGGAGCAAGGGTGGGGGGGGGGGGGGTGGGAATGCTACAGGGTGTAGAAGAACCATTGCAAGATTATCATTAGTGATATGTTGTTTTTGGTAGTGACTGGAAAATGACTATTGCTAACTGGTGACCGGGGATTGTCTATCACTAACTACGTGAAGGTGAAATCTTTATCTATGTATGCCCGTGCAGGGTACGAGTATTTTCTTTCATTCCTTCGACTCATTTGTGTTTCCAGCTTCCACTTATGTCCCGTCGTTCTACTTTCCCTCTATATCAAGAGGTTGTTCTTATCCGCCTTGTCAGTTCCCCTTCAGTATCTTGTATGTTGATATCATGTCCCCTGTGATTCTTCCCTCCTCAAAGCTCACTAAACCTATGTTCATGATTTAACCCCTATTGGCTCTGGCACTAATCTTGTTGCAAACTTTTGAACTTGTTCAATTTTAGCTGTATTTTGCACAAGGTGTTGGACTCACCTAGTTGTACTCGCTTAGTTGTGCTTGCGGGGGGTTGAGATTCGGCTCTTTGGTCCCGCCTCTCACGTGTCAATCAACTGCCTGTCAAACAAGTGTGTGATGTGTAATGGTGGTGACTAGCGGTAGTTATGCTGCAACTAGCCAATTATCAATTGGCAGACGAAAAATGAAAAAAAATAAAAAAATAGAGAAAATTCCCCCCCCCCCCCAAAAAAAAAATGGGAAAATTGTGAAGAATATTTGCCCGTATTCTTTTACGTTCTTCATTTTTCATCTATAGACGGAGTTTTTTTCGCTGCTTGGATCAGCTGTTCACATCAGCTGATCAGTGTAAACAAAGGCTTTTTGCGTGTTGGATGCGACCCGAATTATCCAGTTTTATTCGCTGTTTGAGGGAGTTCTGCCGTGCTTTTCATTGTGTGTTTGAAGTTTAGTGTTTGAAGAGCTTACATTTCGTGTAAGCTCACATTTCAAGTCACTCCCAATCATGTACTCTTCAAATCACTCCCACACATGTACTCATCCAATCACTCCCACACCTGCACTCATCCAATCACTCCCACACCTGCACTCATCCAATCACTCCCACACCTGCACTCATCCAATCACTCCCACACCTGCACTCATCCAATCACTCCCACACCTGCACTCATCCAATCACTCCCACACCTGCACTCATCCAATCACTCCCACACATGCACTCATCCAATCACTCCCACACCTGCACTCATCCAATCACTCCCACACATGCACTCATTCAATCACTCCCACACCTGCACTCATCCAATCACTCCCACACCTGCACTCATCTAACCACTCACACTTACATAATCGAAACCTGAAGTTTGCCAATGTATTTTTTTTTTCAATAAAGTCACCTGATAATTTGTTCTTCACAGCTGTAAGCTGGTTCTCGAACCGGTGTTTGTCTAAGTTTTATTTAAGCTTATCCAGCTTGAATCAGCTGGATTTCGTGTTCTAATTCACTGATTCATCACACGTCTTATCTTTGTATTCTCTCATTCAGGACGCTTTTCCCCTGTCGCTTTTCTTATTCACTGATTCACCACAGTATCTCGTATTCTTCTGTGTCTCCGGATCTTCGGTTTCTTTTCCTGCTTCTACTGTTGCCCTTCTTCTTCTTCTTACTGTTACTCTTGTTCTCCTTCCATTCTCTATTACCTCTACATCTCCCTCCTCCTCCTCCTCTCTTTTCATTATCTCTATCATCTCCTTCCCTCCATCACTCCATCTCTCTATTGCCTCTAACTCTCTCTCTCTCTCTCTCTCTCTCTCTCTCTCTCTCTCTCTCTCTCTCTCTCTCTCTCTCTCTCTCTCTCACTCCTTCCTTCGTCTGACTACGATCGCTCACCGCATAATTACCTTCGCTTCTTCTATATGCAACGTATATTGATTTTCTGGTTGTCAGGGATTGATGAACACACAGTCTCGCGTCATTTTCCCCGGGGTACCATCATTCTCGGTTGTTTAATTGCTCCTAATGACCGAATTAGGCGTTGGATGGCGTGTTTACTTTTGACTTGGGGTTCCCTGGGGTGGGAGGGGGTGCCAGGGGGTGGTTGAAAAGTGTGTGATGTGTGTGTGTGTGTGTGTGTGTGTGTGTGTGTGTGTGTGTGTGTGTGTGTGTGTGTGTGTGTGTGTGTGTGTGTGTGTGTGTGTGTGTGTACTCACCTAGTTGGGGGCCTGGTAGCCTGGTAGATAGCGCGCAGGACTTGTAATTCTGTGGCGCGGGTTCGATTCCCGCACCATGCAGAAACAAATGGGCAAAGTTTCTTTCACCCTGAATCCCCTCCCTGTCACCTAGCAGTAAATAGGTATCTGGGATTTAGTCAGCTGTCACGGGCTGCTTCCTGGTGTGTGTGTGTGGTGTGAGGAAAAAGAGTAGTTAGTAAACAGTTGATTGACAGTTGAGAGGCAGGCCGAAAGAGCAGAACTCAACCCCCGCAAACACAACTAGGTGAATGCAACTAGGTGAATACACACACACACACACACACACACACACACACACACACACACACACACACACACACACACACACACACACACACACACTTATGTGAAAACATAAAAGCAAAAAATGCTAAACTTTAAAGTCTCCGTCACTGAATCCTCAAGCTTCACATAAACTCTTAAAAACCACGTATATGAAAAGCAACACGACAACTCAACTATGTGACTCCCATCATTGGTCGCTATAGATAGTCGTTCACACAATGACAACAAAGAGAGAAGGGAGACAAGTACATGAAACTACACGACATGACAATCGTCCACGACAGAGCGAAACGTCGTCGTTTTTTCATTTTCTGATATGTGTGTCAATATAAAAAATGAACCAACTAGAAAAGTACAAAAATATATTTAAGAGCGGCTTCCCTAACTCCATGCAGGTTGGCGTTCAATCCCCTAACGTCCACCAAGTGGTTAGACACCATCCCCCCCCCCATACCCACGTCCCATCCCAGATCCTTATCCTGACCCTTTCCAAGTGCTATATAGAGTCTTAATGGCTTGGCGCTTTCCCCTAATAGATCTGCCTTCCCAAACTCCAAAAGACTGATTAAAGATCACACGAAGCCTTTGAAAAGTTTTGTGAAGAATGAACCTGTTTACAAAGGTGTTTTCTGGTGGTTTGTCTAAGCAAAGTGGCCCTTTGATCGAGAACCAGCCAAGCATCGTGGCAGAGAATTGCCGACAAGAAAGCGAACGAGGTCTTTCAGTCCAGCGGCCTGATTGTTAACGAACTGAAAGACCCCCAAACTGAGGTTTATTCTCAGGTGAATGACGGACGTTCTTGAGAAAGAGAAAATCTTTTGTTTACATCCAGTTAACGTTGCTGTTGTTTGTGGTAGAAGAGTTAGCATACATGTGATGAATGCTGCTTGATGTAGGCTCAGGATCCGATGAGTTGGGGACCTGGAAGGGGGGGGGGAGGTGATGATGTAGGTGCGATCATTCTCAACTAACATCTAAGGTTTTTGGGGGTATATTTTGTAATGGGATTTAGGGTGGGAACTGTAAATGATTTGTTTATTCAGAGCGTAGTGCATGTGAGTCTGGGTGTGGTGTCTCCCTTGTTAGGCATCGTGACCCAGGACGCCCCAACCTAGTGGTAACGGTTGGGCTTGCTCAAAGCATGCCTTACCTGAGGGTTTTTCTTTGATGAATGATTGACTACCTGTTATTGTGTAAAAGTTGTCCGTCTTGTCAGTTTGGATGAAGGTTATATTGATAAGAAGATACGGAATATCTGTCTGTCTGTTTGTCTCTCTCTCTCTCTCTCTCTCTCTCTCTCTCTCTCTCTCTCTCTCTCTCTCTCTCTCTCTCTCTCTCTCTCTCTCTCTCTCTCTCTCTCTCTCTCTCTCTCTCTGTCTCTCTGTCTCTCTGTCTGTCTGTCTGTCTGTCTGTCTGTCTGTCTGTCTGTCTGTCTGTCTGTCTCTCTCTCTCTCTCTCTCTCTCTCTCTCTCTCTCTCTCTCTCTCTCTCTCTCTCTCTCTCTCTCTCTCTCTCTCTCTCTCTCTCTCTCTCTCTCTCTCTCTCTCTCTCTCTCTCTCCAGAGACCGTCAGACAGACAAAGACGAGGCCCGGAATAACACAAACATCTGGACACGATAAATCACCCGCAAGCCATTACAAGGTAAAGAATGGCAGCTACTGTGAAGTGTCTTCCCGTCGTTGAAGACACCCCTTCACCACAACTGCCAAAAAAATCCACCACATCAATCCATCTCTATCCCCCCCATCCTCCACCCCCCAGTCCCAGTCAGTCCCGTCTGGGACGAGGACTGTATTCAGGATATACAACCCTCCTTCCCCAAGCGATTACGCAAAACGCTATGTGTGTGATTATACCTTGGTAGTCTCTGCCTGGAGCCATTTTGATGGTCGTAGTTAGGGGATATTAGCGCCGTTCCCGTCAGTAAATCTGGTACGTTAAAGCCACTTGGTTACCAGGTGACGTTCTTTGACGTCGTGCGTCACATTGATGAGGCGTAAATGGGCCTAAATATCACACACCTATTTGACGCGTCTTAAAGGGAGTCGACGAGTGAGATACCATCTTTGATAAGTTACCCCCCTCCTTACTCCCCCCCCACTCTTCCCCCTCCCTGACTCTACACTTTACTTTGTGCTAAGTGTACCACAACTTTTGTTGCACTTAAGACAAAGGAGGTCAATAAAGTATTCACCACCTCACTAGCCATACTGAACTGACGAGGCTTACTTACTGAACTTACTTATCATGGCTTACTTACTGAACTTACTTATCATGGCTACTTACTGAACTTACTTATCATGGCTTACTTACTGAACTTACTTATCATGGCTTACTTACTGAACTTACTTATCATGGCTTACTTACTGAACTTACTTATCATGGCTTACTTACTGAACTTACTTATCATGGCTTACTTACTGAACTTACTTATCATGGCTTACTTACTGAACTTACTTATCATGGCTTACTTACTGAACTTACTTATTATGGCTTACTTACTGAACTTACTTATCATGGCTACTTACTGAACTTACTTATCATGGCTTACTTACTGAACTTACTTATCATGGCTTACTTACTGAACTTACTTATCATGGCTCACTTACTGAACTTACTTATCATCTTATCCTAGTTTACTTTGCTGTTCTTTTATTCACCCTATGATTAGCCTTTGTAAGTTTCTAATTACGATATACTGTTGTATCGAATGAACTAATGATCTACATAATTAAAACGAGTCCTTGGGGTGTTGCTAATTACACCATACTGCTTTAAGATAGTTCTTATCATAATTAATTTATTAACACATAATTGGGTGGTTAATTTGGAGACAACCGTGTATAGCATCTTTTATGAAGCCTCGTTATCTTGCTGAGCGAGTAGTGGAGTGTTTATAATACCCTGATAACGGATACTTCTGGTAAATATGATTGTTTGTAATACCCTGATAACAGATACTTCTGGCTATCGCGTCTAACTATCCTATCCACAAACACTGAGGAACTCGCTTTGTGTGATCTAGCTTTGAGATCAGGGTCTTGGAGATTAACACCTTTGAGATCAGTTCCTTTGAGATCAGTTCCTTCGATATAAGTACCTTTAAGAAAAATATCTAGGAGACCTACAAAGATACTAATATCCATAAGATTAGTATCTTTAAGATAACTTTCTTGATGATAAGTATCTTTATGATAAGTACTTTCCTTTTTATAAGTACATATCCTCGTGGAACCACCTCTAGTCCCTACACAAACGATCGTAGGATCTCAACCACATCATTTAGATAGAGCATTCCGTTAAAAAAATGCTACTGTTTTGCCTATCCAGAAACATAACAATTGCAATGGTTTTGCCTGACCAAATACGCAGGAACTCATCTAATCTATCGAGGCTGATTCGTAGAAAACTACACTATTACGTGATTCGTCATTTGTTATACAGTCAGGTCGCTAATTACCTCTGGGTGCACCAGAGATGAATGGAGTGAGGAAATGATGCACCAATCGTCCTGTCCTGCCTCAGGATTCGAACTAAGATCCTCTCGCTTGCAAGGCGTATGTGTGTGATAACCACTTTAACGGAAAACTGACTCTCCTCCCAGCAGAAAAAACACTGATTTATACATTCATATTTCAGTAGGATCCTAGCCAACAATCTAGCTGGGATCCTAGCCAACAATCAAGCTACCAGTCTTCACAACTATCCGCTGTGGTTTCCTTCACAACCACAACCACCACCACCACCTACCTGCGTTCGTTCACAACTATCCGCTGTGATCCATATCAGCAATAAATCACTGAGTCGTGTCAACAATGACAGACTCGAAGCACCCGGATGCATAAACACAATCTCCGTTCGCCCTCGTTGCTTCAAACCACTCTAGGCAACAGCCGCTAATAACATATATACCCCGAGAGAGAGAGAGGAAAGAGAGAGAGAGAGAGGAAAGAGAGAGAGAGAGAGAGAGGAAAAATATATCATCTCCTACTTTGCCTCTCTGAGCTAAAAGAGACCCATCGCCACCTTTAACCTAATAACCTGACGCTAACTGCCAGTCGACCCGCAATTAAAGGTGATTTAGAGAGACGTGTGAATCACCCGATACTGCTTCTGATACAATGGAGAATCTCTGAATCACAGGGTGAAGGTGCAGCAGTTATTGGGTGTTGGGTGGCAATCCTCGTGATTTAGGAGTTGTCATATTTAGAGCTTAAAGAAAGAAATAGGAAATGGGATTATAGGTTTGGGGGTTTTTAAGGTGGGTTTGGGGGAGGGGGGGATGATGTGTTGTCGGGAGTGCGAATGGGGTAGTTGATGGGGGTAGTTGATGGGGGTGGTTGATGGGGGTGGTTGATGGATGAGGTAGTTTGTTTCTGGATGATTGCGTGACCTGCATTGCCAGCTGTGTATGTCTCCTAAAAGAGGAATTAAAATACAAAATAAATAAAATAATACATTAAATGCAAAATAAATACAATTAAATACAAAATAAGTCAAATAAATACAAGAAAACACGAAATTAATCAATACAATCCAGGTATTAATACAAATAATTATAATAATCGCAAAAATTATCAAAATTATTAAACAAAATTATATTATTAATTATCAAATTATCAATTATCAAAACGATAATTAACGAAAGTGATCAATGAAACCATTTAAATGGCATCAGGTTGCAATTGACGAGACAAATAATTATACATATAATTAACATTTTCTTATCAGTGGTTCATTGAAGTCTTGATTCTTAAAGACCCTCAATGTAAACAATATATTTGTTTTACTTACTTGTTACTTATTTGTTTGTAGTCCAGAATCTTGTTTGAAATTTAAAAAATTGAAATATTCGAACATAGGACCCGGGTCCTGAATTCATCAAGAATTTACACAACTCTTTACGAAACCTGTACATCTTTGCTAATAAATCATGGCGTCTGTGTTTATATTTATTAAACAGTTTACCAGCTTGGAAACTTCACAACCCAAGGGTTATTATTTTTTCATAAACAACCTCATATAGCGCTTCGGAGCACATAAGTGATTAATAAAGGTCAAATAAAGCTGCCATGACTTTGGAAAGATCTACAGGTTTCGTATATGGCTGCATAAATGCTTTGAAGAATATATTGTACCGTGAAATTCTTTTAATAATATTTGGTAATTTATTCCGCCTTGTCAATTTGGAGACAAAATGGAGATAGGGATTATTACAAGCCGGGAGCAATTATTATATTATAGGGAGCCGGTCGGCCGAGCGGACAGCACGCTGAACTTGTGATCCTGTGGTCTTTTGGTTCGATCCCGGGCGCCGGCGAGAAACAATGGGCAGTTTCTTTCACCCTATGCCCCTGTTACCTAGCAGTAAAATAGGTACCTGGGAGTTAGTCAGCTGTCACGGGCTGCTTCCTGGGGGGTGGAGGCCTGGTCGAGGACCGGGCCGCGGGGACACTAAAGCCCCGAAATCATCTCAAGATAACCTCAAGATAACCTCAAGAAGCAAGCCCAGCGCCCAGAAAACTATATATAGCTCTGCATAATGAGAATCACAACAACATGATGAATCTACGAATAAATAAGGAGTCGGTACGATGGACTCGAACATGCGCTCCTGAACACCTTAGACACACGCCCGAGTTCAATCCCGTTTAAGTGCTCCAAAGTATACTAATATTCAACACTAAATTGCAAAAGAAGATTCAAGATCTTCTAAATTTGGAGACCGGGAGAGAGAGAGAGAGAGAGAGAGAGAGAGAGAGAGAGAGAGAGAGAGAGAGAGAGAGAGAGAGAGAGAGAGAGAGAGAGAGAGAGAGAGAGAAGAGAGAGAGAGAGAGAGAGAGAGAGAGAGAGAAGGACGCGAGTAATTGGAAAAGGATTTTGACAAAATTTTCTTTTTTTCTATTTATCGGATTTGGAGGGGAAAAAAATTAGAAATATTGTCCATGTCTACAACTATTATCTAATATAATGTAATACAATATAATACAACTATTACTAGTATTGTCTACAACAATTATCAATTTCGGAATTATAAGAGAAAGTACAGTAATGGGATTGGAGATATAATGCGTTTATATATCTTTTTCTGACTCTGCCTATCTCTATCTGTCTGTCTGTCACTCTCTGTAGTACAAAATATCTTACCTCAGACGTCATATTTTGCTGTAAACTAAACAATTCAAGTAAAATTATCATTCATTTTGTAAATTGTTTAGACAAACGTTACAACTTTTAAACTTATGTAAATCAGTTCAGGCAATTACAAAGTCAAGGCGAGCTGTTCTCACTAAAAGCAGGAAGTCCCAGTTCAGTTACAGAATGGTTAAATACCCAGTTAACCACCAAACTGCCTCGTTCATCCGGTTGTTTGAGTCACAGGAAGAAAAAGAATCATGCAAGGTTTATGTTGCTCTTAAAGTTCTCTTTCATATCAATCAAATATTTACCCAATTCTTGCACATTATTTAAGTTGATTTTTATTCACATAATGTTCTTAATCAATCATTATATTTTCAGATTTTCAAATTTTGTTCAACATTTTCTTGAACAGTGTTTCACTCCCTGTGTTTCAATCACATTTCTCCATCTGATTCACCAAAGTACTGCATATAAAAATAATTAACAACAGAACCAAAGACACCTAACCAAACCTAGGTCTAACTATGCAAACAATTATAATATACATTACTAATAAGTTATGTCTCAAGGAACGTGACAAATTACTTTTTTTCACAATGGTCTGTACTCTGTAAAATTGTTTTCCTATGCATGTAGAAGTTTTTTTTTTTTTTAGAAACAAATTGAAGTCATTTTCCCCTGGTTTAACAAGCCTTTTTTTACTTAAAATAATTAAGCTACCTGTGTCAATGATCCTAGATAATTACAAGAGCCAAATACCTGTCGGTCGTTTAGGTATTCGTCGTACAGGTACGACAGCATAATTAGGGTCGTCGTACCTGATACGACAGCCCTAATTTCCTGTCAACTGGCATCACAATTACACGGGTTTGCATTGTGTGCAAAGCTGCTCTGTCACCTCAAGTAGTTACATATCTAATAACGTGCAAGCAATTTGTGCAACATTAGAAAGTGCCTCGAGGATTTCTAAGTGTTTTCTTTTTTTGTTTACTTTGCAGAATTAGAGATTTAGGATTTCTATTTATTCCTTTTAATTAAGGGAAAATAGTGTTTAGAATTTGCAATGGTTTCTTGTGTGTCTAGAGAATATTTAGGTGGATTTTGAACATTTGTATTTGTTGTTTAAAGGTTTCTAAAAAAAATACGTATATATAGCATTAGGTAGTGTTAAGGGGTTCCTAATTATTTTGTCTTCCATTAAAATAAATACAACTCTATATTTATTGTTTTTTTCACGTCATAAAATGTATATAGTTTTGCAATGTCAACTATCATGGAAAAGCGCCAAGCCATTAGGACTATATAGCACTGGGAAGGGATAAGGATTTGGGATGGAACGAGAGGAAGAAATGGTGCCTAACCACTAGGACGGTCGGGGATTGAACGCAGACCTGCAGGAAGCGAGAACCAGGAGAGGCTTTCGAAATATTGATCTTGTAATGATCGTGAGTGTCAATCCTTTCCTCTAAATACATCAGTTGTGTGGAGGGGGGGGGGGGAAGTGTTTGGATTTAGAATCGAACGGTGGTGTTCGAACGTGGGAGGGAGGGGAAGGGGGTGTTGAGAGGTCGCTCTCCCACTCTCCCGGGTCAACACTCCCCGGGAGAGGTCAACACGGGGATTAAATGCAGGTTTCTGCATGCAGCGGCTTCGTCTTGGAAGGGGATCGAGGCGTAATGGTCTGAGATCCTGATCTTTGTAAAGCACAGCATCTGCTACTGTCTTTGAGAGTAGCTCCTAAGTTAAAGTGCAATGTAAGAGAGAGAGAGAGAGAGAGAGAGAGAGAGAGAGAGAGAGAGAGAGAGAGAGAGAGAGAGAGAGAGAGAGAGAGAGAGAGAGAGAGAGAGAGAGAGAGAGAGAGAGAGAGAGAGAGAGAGAGAGAGAGAGAGAGAGAGAGAGAGAGAGAGAGAGAGAGAGAGAGACAGACAGACAGACAGAGGCAGAAAAACATAATAAAAGGAATTCTAGACGCTTAATCAACAAATCAATTCAACCCAGTTTCTGAGAACAAAATACAATATATATTTCTCATATAATAGCGAAAGATTATGATATTTTATTGATATGAACCGATAATATTGACAACTTTATTTAATAATATATTTTGTCAGTTTATACCATGGGTTTTTTCAATTTTGAAAAAAAAAAACAGGCACAGTTAGGTTAGGTCAGGATGCTGAGAACTAATATATCAAGAAAATCGACTTGTTAAGCCACTATGGCAACAAACCACAACACGGGCATATTTACACAAATATGTGCAAACATATTTGTTATGAATACACACAAACACATATTTGTATACATTAATACATACATTCGCACAGACAAATGTAAACACATGTAAAATCCAGTGTAGATCCATAAAGGCATAAATTCTCAAACACAAAATAGCACTTCATTATTTTCGTTGAAATTCGCGTATATGACAAGGCGTCTTGCAAATGGAGAAGCACCATGTCTTAAACGATCAGAAATACCATAAAAGCTTCTGGTACATAGTGGGAAAATTGTTTCGGAAATCCATCGGCTTGTGAGACACGTCTCAACGCTGCCAGGTGCACCCAAAACTATCTTGACACGAGGTTAATTAACCCACCAAAGCAGCTGTGACCTAATGGAAGAACCGGAAAGGCGTTGATGGCTCTTCTGAATAACTAATAAACCACAGGCCGCAAACGTCTTCGCCTTCACTTCTTTCTGTTATTGTCTCTCCCTCCGCGGCTCGAAGTACTCCAGCCCGAAGTCTCCAACTTGAAATTCCCGGGCCCGAAGTCTCCAACTTGAAATTCCCGGGCCCGAAGAACTCCAGCCCGAAGTCTCCAACTTGAAATTCCCGGGCCCGAAGATCCCAAAGATCGAAGTCCCTTTAGCCAGAAGCATCCCAACCCAAAGTGGCACAGCCCGATGTCTCCCCAACGAGAAGTGGAGCCCGAAGTCGCCTCAGCTCGAAGTCGCCTCAGCTCGAAGTCGCCTCAGCCCGAAGTGCTTAAAGACCCCCTCCCCCCTCCAACACGAAGTCACCCAGCCTGAAAGTCTCCTTCAACCTTACTCCAAGAGTGAGGATGTTACGGACTTCGCGACTTCCTATCTGTGGGGGCGAACATTATGCTAATTACGCCAGCGTTGTCTGAGTGGCAAGCGGCTCCCTTTGCTCTGGGAGGGAGCTAAATGCCGTAATCTGATTTTTCTCAGCCATTATTTTGTGATTAGCGAAAGGCCGGGACAGCTATCAAGACAGTTTATATAACTAATACTTCCTGGAGGTGATCAGTTGAGAGGAAGGAGGAGGAAGAGGAGGAGGAAGAAGAGGAGGAGGAAGAGGAGGAGGAGGATTTGGAGGAGGAGGAGAAGGAGGAGGAGGAGGAGGAGGAGGACAGCCGCCTGGAAGTAGGAGAATGAGGACAAAAAATAGAGTACAGGAATAAGGAGAAGAAAGTCAAATTATAAAAAAAAAAGCAAAAAGAGGAGTTAGCAAACAATGGAGGAGCCAAAGAAAACAGAGGAGATGAAGCAGAAGAAGGAGAAGAATTAGGATACGAGCAGAAGAAGTAAGAGAAGAGAAGAGCAATTGGAAGAGAATGAAGAACAGAAAGAATAGGAATAGCAGCTGGAGAACTAGAGAAGCACCAGGTGGAGAACAATAGTCCCCCGAGGAAGAAAAGAGATTCATATTCTCATATTCTTAATTACCCCTAAGTTTTCCTCACGTTCTTTCTCACATATCAGCAGTGAGAAAGAACATGGAGAACACCTTTGTGAACACCGATCACAATATTATATGTGATCATTCTTGTATAATTAATCCCTAAAATAGTGGCAAAAAAAAAAGAATAGAATCTACTTTTATAAACAATAATCCAAATTTTAATGTCTTCACACAGCAATGGTTACCAGATTTGGTGAGTGATTATGTAACAAGGAGGTTATTATCCCCATGCATATACCTCTCCCCCCATGACACCTTCCTTGGCGCCATGAAAGCAGCTACAACCATTAATGTCAGCTCACTGCTGAAGAGGATCTCGGGTTGGGATCGAAATATACAGTCTGCATTTCTTCGTGTTTCCAAATTGTGGGTTATTATCTTCACTGATTAGTGCTCTATTGCATTTCATTCTTATATAAAATGAATGAAAATCACTTTACACTCGACGCATAACTGATTACACTCGAAGAGTGCTTCACTCTCTTCCTGAGTTCGAATCACGCCTGTAAATGCCTCACTCACGTATTACAAGTAATTGCCAAAAGATTCAAAACCCCTAACCTATCTAAGTCGTAACTATACACATATTTATGATGTTAATTTATATGTAAACAAATGCGTTTTTGGAGTCTGTCGCAGTTTGATAGCATAATCACATGTTTCGTTCAACTAAAGCCAAGACGTTGGCTTTGCTGATTCGTTTCGTGGTTCGAGACCCGCAGTTCGAGACCCCAAAATGCTCTCACTCTACCAGTCTCCCCCACAACACAGTGATGTTATGTGCTAAGTAAAAGGCATTCTCGGGAGCCACTTCGTGAGTACCACAACAGTCTTGGTGCCTTTTCGTAGCGATGCTCAGACCTTTTGTGTGTGTTTGTGTACAAAATTATTTTCTGCTGCGAACCAGGAACAGCTGTTTAGCGACGCCAGATGCTCTTGTATCAACAGGTGACTATACGCTCCGGTTACTGCCATATATAAATATGTTACTTAAATATACTTATTCAAAGGGGTTACTTAAATATATTAGCGAGTCATTTTTTATTTCCTGTGTTCTGTATTTTTTTTTTTAGTCATCTTATCTTCGTATTCTCTCTCTTCTTCTCGCGTTATCGTCTCACCTTCCTGACGTTCTTATCTTCTCTTCTTTCCTCTTCCTTACTTCAATTCTCTTACTCATACTTCCTCCTCTTCGTCCTCATGATTCCTCCTTTTCCGCCTTACCCTTCTTCCAGTCACATCCTTCATCCTTGCTTCTTCCCCTTTTCTATCCTCACCCCTCTTGTCCATTCCTTTTCCTGTTACTCTTTCCTCCTCCTCCCCCCCTCTTATTCCTCCTTCCTTCCTCCCTCCTTCCTTCACCTTCCCCCCCCCCTGAAGCCTGCCCTCCTCCCCCCCCCTTTTATTGTCCACGTCCGGCCCCCCCCCCACCCCCCCCACCCTCACCCCTGTCGGGTCTGCCTAATTGCTGTCTTTGTCCACTTCAGAAGTTAATTGCTCTCCGGCTGTTATGATGTGGTTCCGGCAGCGTTTATTGTAAGTGTTCTCTTCAGTTATCCTTATTATTATTATTATTATTATTATTATTATTATTATTATTTACTTGAATTTATTTGTGGGTATTTCCTTTTTTTTAATACAAGGTCCTGGTTAGCTTGTCTTGGGGTACTTTTGAAATCAGTATTTATAGAGATAAATTGGTTATTTGACTCAAGTGCCCCCTAGACAAATTTGTGATAGGTAAGTGCGTGTATATCCGTATGGGGGGGGGGCTTTCTATGGAGGTTGGGCTGCAGTTTCTGGGACCCGGCTTTGAGACTGTTAATTTGTTGGTGTGATATATGTTTTTTTTCCGAATCAACTTTCGTTACTCTTATACTTGACAACAAAATTTATAACCTTAATATATATATATATATATATATATATATATATATATATATATATATATATATATGTGTGTGTGTGTGTGTGTGTGTGTGTGTGTGTGTGTGTGTGTGTGTGTGTGTGTGTGTGTGTGTGTGTGTGTGTGTGTGTGTGTGTGTGTGTGGATCCGTCATGTGCCGGGCGGCCACTCCGTAAACTGTCCGTGAAATACCCGTCATAATCGCTGCCTTGTCCTCCTGTCCACCTTTGACGGTATTTCCGGCGGCTGATGAGACAGACGTTTGAGGTTCACATGAAACTCCACTACCATTACCCTCGTTAAAACCAGCGTCACTGACAGGACACCAGCAAACTCTTGCTGATTGGTCGGTGTATTCTCAGACAGACGCTGATTGGTGTGTACGCATTGGTCTGATTGGTGTTTGTATTCGTACACTGTGCTACATATTCATCAGTCTATATATATATATACGCCACAGTGTGGTGTTTGTATACGTTATGGCTTGTGTTCTTTGTCTCCGGCTGTTGTTGTTCTGTGTCTCTTGTTCCTTAGCTCGTGTAGTTCTTGTTTCTTGGTTTGCGAGGCTTTTGAATGGAGACAGAAAAAACTGTTTTTAAGCGTCAAATTTCCGGTGTTTCAGGGAGATTATAATCACTACAATATTGACGTAGTCTCCGACTAACGAACATGAGTGCCTCAGTTCCAATGCAGATGTCAAAAGTTATTTCAAATTTGACGTCTGTCAAAACGCTACAGCACGTGGTGGATGGCGACGGTGGTTGACAGGTCGATTGACAAACCAATCGACAGAACACTTAGGGGGAGGGGGGGGAGAGAGAGAGAGAGAGAGAGAGAGAGAGAGAGAGAGAGAGAGAGAGAGAGAGAGAGAGAGAGAGAGAGAAGAGAGAGAGAATGAGGTCAAGAGGGAGTCACTTTGAGCCTTGAGACGGGGAGTAACAAGTGCCTCTAACCACTGATTGGCTAACTGCCTTGTCTCTCTGATTGCGCTGACTTCCTACAATCAGCACATCAGGGAAGAGCAATGATGGGGGGGGGGGCCTTCGATGGGGCTATGGGGGAGTACTAATAGGAAGATGATGGGGGGTCAGGGCAGCAAATCACCGTCAGCCTTATAACAAAACAATTCAGGTACTCCACGAGGCCCTAAACACACAATCCCTGAACATCAGACTACAACACCAAGACACCAGCGGCGTGAAACACGATCGAAATGTTAGAAGCCACCCCCCCCCTACAGCTGGTGGGAGCCCAAGAGCTGAGATGTACTCGAGGGCAATCAAGCCCCACAATACATAATTCCAAGATGAAATACAGATTAAAAAATCCACTCGAAGAAAAAGCAACGGACCCTGGCTCAAAGCCGGCAATCAGGATGCCTGGTCGGAGACCGGGCCGCGGGGTTATTGACTCCCGGAAGCTACACAAGGTAGGATAGCATCAAAAGATGTACATAAGCATCTGAGTGTGTGTGTGTGTGTGTGTGTGTGTGTGTGTGTGTGTGTGTGTGTGTGTGTGTGTGTGTGTGTGTGTGTGTGTGTGTGTGTGTGTGTGTGGGGGGGGGGGGTGACTACCCGCATTGTACCTTGATGGGGTTCTGGGAGTTCTTTCACTCCTCATGGATGTTGAAATACATCAAACAACATGAAAATTCATGTTTCATGGATCATGAAATGAATCCTCACAAACACTCGCACCTCCCAAACAAAAGAAAGCAGCACGCTTAGCTGAGCTTCCAAACACACACACATCATGCCAACATGGCGGACACCCCAGCCTGCTATCAAAACTATATTCCAAATTTACAAAACAAAAAATCCTTAACCTGCCCCCTCACCCTCTTCTATACCCCCCTTTAAAAAAAAGTTTGAAGGAGCAGAGAGGAGTTGAGAAAAGGAGAAGGGGTGATGAGATTATAAAAAATGTCTGAGAAGAGACAAGCAGGATAAACTGAGTAGAGTCCGTGGTGTTAAACACTTCCATTGCTAGACTTTAATAATGCATTTATCTCCCATTTCTCCCTAGGTGTTTTGTTCGTTATTTATTCCCCCCCCCCCTCCTAATTGTCGCAAATTTGACGTAGTTTCCATTCTCAAGACAATCGACTTGAGAATGGTCCAGGACGGACCGAAACGTCGTCGTCCCTTCCATTTCTAGTGTGTGGTCTGGTCAACATACTTCAGCCACGTTATTGTGACTCATCGCCTGCATATTGACGTAGTTATTGTCAGTCACAAGACATATATATTTTACTCTATCGGTCTATCAGTGCCTGTCAAGTCTATCTGTTTACAAGTGTCTGTCTGTTTGTCTGTCTGTCTGCCTGTCTCAGTGTCTCTTGAAACCTTTCTGTATTACATCTACATTGAGGAAAACTGGCTTGCCGCTCCGTCCAGTTCATTACACATCATGTTTGCATTTAACGGAGGGTGAACAAGCTAATTGGGCAGTTAGGCAAATTAGTGGTAGTTTAGAGGCGAGGCGAGCAGTTAGTGCCGGCCGGTGAGTGGGCCACTGCTCTGAAGGAGTGACCGCTTTATGGTAAAGGAAAATGGTAGGTGCCGGAGGGAGAGAGAGAGAGAGAGAGAGAGAGAGAAAGAGAGAGAGAGCACACCAGGAAAAGGAGAGAACTGAAAGTAGATAAAGAAAGGGTTAACACACAAGAGAGCAAGCTGGTAAAAGAATAGGAATGCTGGAAAAAGACATGATTAGGAATGAGCAGAGTTTCATTCACCCTGATGCACCTGTTCACCTAGCAGTCAATAGGTACCTGGGAGTTAGACAGCCGCTACTGACTGCCTCCTGGGGATGTGTAACAAAAAAGGAGGCCTGGTCGAGGACTGGGCCACGGGGACGCTAAGCCCCGAAATCATCTCAAGACAACCCTCAAGATAACCTCAAGATAACCTCAAGGCTTCCTAAGCGATAGCAACTCTCCCGAAATCCAAATAATTACAGGCGAATTAAAATGCCAAACCCATATACTCTCCTATACTCTCATTATAACTTACCTATAGTCTCATTATACAACATTTGCAAGCGCACGCCACCCTTACACACCAAGCCATGCAACTAACGCACAAATCTCTACATAACACAAGTGTAGGGTAAGCCAGAATTAACCAAAAAGGAAAATAATAATATTTCCTTAATATAACT
Organism: Procambarus clarkii; assembly: GCF_040958095.1. Taxonomy (NCBI): domain Eukaryota; kingdom Metazoa; phylum Arthropoda; class Malacostraca; order Decapoda; family Cambaridae; genus Procambarus; species Procambarus clarkii. The sequence goes on from NC_091180.1 coordinate 25,943,145, forward strand.
CGCCCACTACACCTTTCACAACAGTTATACTTCCCTATAATCATTTTATCCTCATTTTCCTCAGTTTCCCAGATCCTTGTCCTCATGTCCCTGGCAAGCGTGTTCTCCTCATAAATCACCTCATCATACCTTCTGAAGTAAAGGCTAGCATTTCCTTACCCAGCAAACGAGAAAAACCTCAGTTACAGCCCCGCTCCTGTGCCAGGTAAGTCCACTACGGGCTCACCATAGCCCGTGCTACTTTGGAACTTTTGTTCTAAGTAGCTGAATCTAAAACAACAAGAGAAAGACCTAAGAAATAGGTCAATTTAGATTCTATACCGATTTAGATTCAACTTCTTAACTTCTAACTTCGTCTATCTACCAAATCTGGTTATATAAATCTAGCTATATACCTTTTGCCTCTATCAATGGGTTCGAATCCATGAGAAGGCTGTGATGCACTCATACAGTACCATTCCTGTTCGACCCCCGGTTTACCCCATTAGTAATTAGGGGTGCATGGATGTAAATCATTAGGCTGATCGTGTTCCAGGGGAGAAACCTTGGCACCTCGAATAGCTTAACCGGTTCGAGTATTATGCCACGACGACTAACCGGGTCAGATACCGTTTTCTTTGTTGCAACTCCCTGTGTGGCTTAGGATATATTTGATCAACTCCCTGTGTGGCTTAGGATATATTTGATCAACTCCCTGTGTGGCTTAGGATATATTTGATCAACTCCTTGAGTGGCTTAGGATACATTTGATCAACTCCTTGTGTGGCTTAGGATACATTTGCTCATCTCCTTGTGAAGCTTAGGATACATTTAGTCAACTCCCTGTGTGGCTTAGGATTAATTTGCTCAACTCCTTATGCAGCTCAGGATACACTTTCTTAACACCTTGTGTAGCACAGGATACGTTTAGTCAGGACCTTGTGTAGTTGAGGATACATTTACTAAACTCCATGTGGTGCTTAGGACATTTTTTCAAAACGTGATGAACGCCGACGAACGTTGAGTGAATGTTATCTGAGGTGATGAGTAAAGATATCCTAAACTTCACCAGGTGATGAGTAAACATATCCTGAACTTCCTCAGGTGATGAGTAAAGATATCCTAAACTACTCCAGGTGATGAGTAATGGTGTCCTGAATTACACCAGGTGATGAGTAAAGATAACCTGAACTACTCCAGGTGATGAGTAGAGGTGTCCTGAACTTCACCAAGTGATGAGTAAAGATATCCTGAACTTCCTCAGGTGATGAGTAAAGATAACAGCCCCATAAGTATCATATCTATCCTCTCAATCTCCATCCCCCCCTCATCTTCCTTCTCAACCCATCTATTCTGCTCTTCACAGTGTCTCCTTCCCCTCTCTCTCTCTCTCTCTCTCTCTCTCTCTCTCTCTCTCTCTCTCTCTCTCTCTCTCTCTCTCTCTCTCTCTCTCTCTCTCTCTCTCTCTCTCTCTCTCCCTCTCTCTCTCTCTCTCTCTCTCTCTCTCTCTCTCTCTCTCTCTCTCTCTCTCTCTCTCTCTCTCTCTCTCTCTCTCTCTCTCTCTCTCTCTCTCTCTCTCTCTCTCTCCCTCCCTCTCTCTCTCCCTCTCTCTCTCTCTCCCTCTCTCTCTCTCTCTCTCTCTCACCTCCTCCCGTGGCTAAGGTGTCTAGGGGAGACATCTGTCGTCTGCGGTCACTCCGTTTGACAAATTACGGCCAAAGCGGCCATTGTATCTGAGCAATTGTCGTTTCTTTTGCTTTAAAAGATGTTCAACCTTGCGTTTATTTGTGCGCCAGTACGGGTGTGTGTGTGTGTGTGTGTGTGTGTGTGTGTGTGTGTGTGTGTGTGTGTGTGTGTGTGTGTGTGTGTGTGTGTGTGTGTGTGTGTATGTGTGTGTGTGTGATTGTATGTATGTGTGTGTGTGTGTGCGTTTGAATTGGATGTATTTGTACATGTGTGTGTGTGTGTTTGTGCGTGCGTTTAATTGGATGTATTTGCACGTGTGTGTGTGTGTGTGTGTTTGTGTTTTTTTTTTTAATTGGATGTATTTTATAGTAATTGTGCGGCTTCACGGATGGATTTGTTTGCATTTATGCGCCCGCGAGACTGTTTTTGTAAGCTCGTATTTAGGTTTTTGTTTGTGTTTATGCGTGTGTCTGCGCTTGCGTTCAAGTGTGGAGCTTAAATGTATTTTTCATGCATTTCCGGCAGTTTGAGTTATTATGTGATTTTGTACTAAATGAAACTGTATGATTGTATACTACTGTATCTGTACTCACCTAGATGTGCTTACTGAGTAGGGCGTCATTGTATATTTTATCAATTTCCCATAGAATCCACATTCTGAAACGAGTGAAGTACACTTATTCTCCTAATACTTGGGCTGGACGGTAGAGCGACGGTTTTAGCGTCATGCAGGTCGGCGTTCAATCCCCGACCATCCACAAGTGGTTGGGCACCATTCCTTCCCCCCCCCCTGGTCCCATCCCAAATCCTTATCCTGAACCCTTCCGATTGCTATATAGTTGTAATGACTTGGCGCTTTCCCCCCTGATAGTTCCCTTCCCTTCCTAATGTTGAAGAGGTTCACCGTTCCTTGCTTAAGCCCGCCTCTCAACTGTCAATCAACTGTTTACTAACTACTATTTTTTTCCTTGCCACACACACACACACCCCAGGAAGCAGCCCGTGACAGCTGACTAACTCCCAGATACCTATTTACTGCTAGGTAACAGGGGGCATTCAGGGTGAAAGAAACTTTGCCCATTTGTTTCTGCCTAGTGCGGGAATCGAACCCGCGCCACAGAATTACGAGTCCTGCACGCTATCCACCAGGCTACCAGGGCCCAATGTGTGCGTGTGTGTGTGTGTGTGTGTGTGTGTGTGTGTGTGTGTGTGTGTGGAGTCTACCTTCCCCATTATTACACAATTTCCGTTGCACATTTTTGCTGTTAATAGGCAGCTAAATCAAGCGTCATTATATGAAAGAATAAAGCTAATTACATGATTATTACCTCGAGTAATTAGCTGGAAGTGAGATTATATGTGGAGCATATTAGAAGGGGGGGGGGGGTGGTGGGCTAATTTTCATATAAGAACATAAGAACATAAGAACAAAGGCAACTGCAGAAGGCCTATTGGCCCATACGAGGCAGCTCCTATTTATAACCACCCAATCCCACTCATATACTTGTCCAACCCGCGCTTGAAACAATCGAGGGACCCCACCTCCACCACGTTACGCGGCAATTGGTTCCACAAATCAACAACCCTGTTACTGAACCAGTATTTACCCAAGTCTTTCCTAAATCTAAACTTATCCAATTTATACCCATTGTTTCGTGTTCTGTCTCAAGGGAGATGTAATGTGTGTTTTTTATCGTAGATTAGTGTTATAGCGATTTATGGAAATAATATTTGCTTCGCTTAATTGGAGATTTTAATTCGGCTTTGATAGATTGGAGATCATTGCTCTTGCAATAACACCTTGTGAAGCTCAGGATATCTTTACTCAACACCTTGTGAAGCTCAGGATATCTTTACTCAACACCTTGTGAAGCTCAGGATATCTTTACTCAACACCTTGTGATGCTCAGGATATCTTTACTCAACACCTTGTGAAGCTCAGGATATCTTTACTCAACACCTTGTGAAGCTCAGGATATCTTTACTCAACACCTTGTGAAGCTCAGGATATCTTTACTCAACACCTTGTGAAGCTCAGGATATCTTTACTCAACACCTTGTGAAGCTCAGGATATCTTTTCTCAACACCTTGTGAAGCTCAGGATATCTTTACTAAACACCTTGTGAAGCTCAGGATATCTTTACTCAACACCTTGTGAAGCTCGGGATATCTTTACTAAACACCTTGTGAAGCTCAGGATATCTATATATATATATAAATATATATACTGTATGTAAAAATATGTATATTAGTGTATACTGGCAGTATACTTCAAAGGTCCTTCTGAGAACTCCTCTTCCAAGTAAACCCAGATGCTAGACCACTAGTCAGAGGCATAGAAGCGCTAAACAAGAAAATAATCAATACAGAATATGTAGTCAGATCCATATGCAGGCGAGGAGTCACAATAACGTGGCTAAAGTAAGTTGACCAGACCACACAGTAGAAGGTGAAGGGACGACGACGTTTCGGTCCGTCCTGGACCATTCTCATGTCGATTGTGACATGAGAATGGTCCAGGACGGACCGAAACGTCGGCGACCCTTCACCTTCTATTGTGTGGTGTGGTTAACAGTCATATTCAATGAAACATGTACAAATATGTATGTATATATATTTGTATCAAACCTGCAATATTTCTGTTCATGTATGTTCTTCAAGATCAATAACACCAGGACGTTCAGGAGTGCACTCGTGGAGGACCGAGTGTGGATTACCCTCGCCTGATTTACGAGTGAACTTTTCCAGACGATCTCTGCGATTTACGAGTATTACGTGACTCCTGGACGTCTTAAGCGTGACTCTTGGACGTCCTGAGACCGTGACTTCTGGACGTGCTAAGACCGTGACTTCTGGACGTCCTAAACGTGACTTCTGAACGTTCTTAGACTGTGATTTTTAATCTAGGCTCAATCGGCTCCATTGTGAGATACAGGTAGAGGCACCCGCTGCACATATTCCAGAAATCGTCTGACATACGTGATATATACGAGTGAATCTATTCAATCTTTAGTGAATCTGTTAGCCTGCTGTTTAGGGGATTACATTAGACAGTCAGCAATCTTGGAAGGTTCTAATCTAGGATTTATCGTATATATCCTTGTGCTTTAAGCTGTTAGGGGTTCCTAGCTGGTGCTGTTTACCATTTCCTGCAAATGGAATTTACTCTCCAAGTTGCAAGGTGAAAACGCAAAACCTGTTCCGTTGTACCGTTGATTGCACGGTTGGGAAGAGCATCCGTCGAGCCGTTGACGAGGACCGTAAGAAAACGACGTTTTCAACGGTTTGTCGTTGCCCGTAAGGAGGCCAAGGACTCAACAAGGTGTCGTTGAGAGAACTTCCTCAGCGTCAGCGCTGAGCTGGAGCTGATAATATACGAACCCACGCTAATTTTGACGAGTGTGTGTGTGTGTGTCCCATTTACAAAACTTGCCGGAATTAGCCTCAGCTGTTTCCCTCCCCCTTTCCCCTCCTACCTCAGTTAAAACGCACCTTCCTTGTGACGCATCTAACTGTGACGCATGAACCTGTGACGCACCGGGGCTCGCCCATGCGTCCCTAAACGCACCCCGGGAAAAGGAAGAGAGTGTTTAACTGAGTTTCACGGGGTTAATCCCACCCTTGGTGATTAGACAGCGCATGCTGGGCGACAACCACCCTTGACCAACAAGTCCACAGGGGTCAAAATCCAGCGACGTTGCGGCCCTAATAGAGGGAAGGGTATTACTGACCCCTGGGATACCGAGTCAATATGGCTCTTAGGACAGCCGTTCCGAAGAGCCACATTACCGACTGAGGATCAGCGCCGCCTGTTAACGGCGTGGAAACCAACACGGAGTAGTTCCACCATACACTTCGAACGACAACTTAAGTGTAATTGGAGAAGATTTGACTGTAATACAGCCCGGTTCAGCGATTGTTTATCACAGGAAATTCGCCTGTATGGCATAGTTGTTGGATGTTATTTTATTCAACTGCCGCCTTGGGGCTCTAGTCAAATTCTAAATTACACCTTGAGTGCAGGATTTATACTAATTATAAAGTATTCAAGAAATTTCGTATACACTAAGAAGTGTATATTAAAAGCTACTTGTATTTAAGGCGTATTTTAGAAGCATTTTATACACTAAAGCAGTATTCTTAGACGAAGAAATTATTTTATTGTGAAACGGTCAATTATAGAGCACTCGATGTACACTATGAAACTATGAACTCTATAGGAAGCAGTTTATTGTGTAATCTTTTGACTGGAAAGTGCTTAATTTATGTTCATTGTTCTGAACACGCAAAGGGAGTTACGAAGGATAATTAGGAGAACCCAAAATTACAAACCAGTGTGTGAAAATTTGCTTGACATAATGTCAATCCGCACGCAACTATCTGTTCACAGTGAACTCACACCTGCACGCTCACACGCACGCACGCACACACACACACACACACACACACACACACACACACACACACACACACACACACACACACACACACACACACACACACACACACACACATTGCACGCTGGAATGCATTAGGGGGTGATGTGGTGGAGGCTGACTCCATACACAGTTTCAAGTGTAGATATGACAGAGCCCGATAGGCTCAGGAATCTGTACACCTGTTGATTGACGGTTGAGAGGCGGGGCCAAAGAGACAGAGCTCAACCCCCGCAAACACAACTAGGTGAGAACTAGGTGAGTACACATATAAATATGCCATGAAATGAACGCTGAACGGTTACAAAGATAAGCTGAGAGAGAGAGAGAGAGAGAGAGAGAGAGAGAGAGAGAGAGAGAGAGAGAGAGAGAGAGAGAGAGAGAGAGAGAGAGAGAGAGAGAGAGAGAGAGAGGCTTAGAGTCCCCCGCGGCCCGGTTCTCAACACGGCCTCCTGGTGGGTGGGGGATGAGTATTTAGGAGAGGGGGGGGAGAGGGGTGGAAGGTGATGGTGTAGATGAAAACTGATGAGGGGGGGGGGAGTGCAGGTGAATGTTAAGGCAAGCAGGTGAAGGGTAAAGAAACAGCTGTGAAGGGTAATAAGAGCATTCCCTTGAGAGGGAGAATGGAGACATGATCACGATATACATAATATCAAATCAGATAAGAACCCGTATCGATGGCTATAAGCTGGAGAACTTTTGTATTGGCTTATCAATAAAGTAGTATACAAGTGGAGTGGGCTGCCGGTTTGCATCATAAAGGTAAACTGTATACTTTTAAATAAGCGTGCTAGATAAATAGGGAGCAGGAGTTGGATCCTGGTGGGAAGCAATCCCCCAAAATGTAAAGGATTACATAGGATTACAAACAGCAACAAGCCATTAAATCCAAACTAAACACTTTCTTTGTGAAAAGCTTACTGGTATAAACAAGGAGACACTCGGATTAGAGTAGAAGTACTTATCTATTCTTAAGTGTTTTAAGTGTTTACTGTACAGTACTGTATTATATCTCCCGGGAACCTGTTCAATATACTTATGATCTTCTTTAAAGTGAAGCCATTTTATAACACTTATTATATGCAAAGCTCTAGTCTGTTTATCTGAAATTATAACATTTTTTCCATAAGAACATTAGGTTCTTTGACGATTTTAAATTCATATATTGAGTCAACTTAAATTCTTCTTGTCTCCGAGACAATCAATTTAGTTCTTTAAGGAGACTTAAAGTGCATAAAATTCTCAAGAATTAGACGTAGTTGTGAATTTGCTGAGTTAACACGACCTTCTTTGATAGAAATTCGAAAGATCTGTCAATAAACCCAGAATTCTGTTTGCCGTCCTGATAGCCTCTGTACACTTCTTGTACAGAAGAAATGTACTAATGTACACTTGTACTAATGGTTTGAAGCCATTAGTCTCTGTCACACCAAGCTCTCTCTCTGTTTCTCTATGTGTGTGTGTGTGTGTGTGTGTGAGTGTGTGTGTGTGTGTGTGTGTGTGTGTGTGTGTGTGTGTGTGTGTGTGTGTGTGTGTGTGTGTGTGTGTCTGTCTCTGTCTGTCTGTTTGTCTCTCTCTCTCTCTCTCTCTCTCTCTCTCTCTCTCTCTCTCTCTCTCTCTCTCTCTCTCTCTCTCTCTCTCTCTCTCTCTCTCAGCTCATTTTTGTTACCGTTCAGTGTACATTTCATGGCGTTTTTCACTTATGGTTTCAATATGAATCAGTTTGCATTTTTATCATTCTCCTAAGGTTTCCTTACGTCAAGAAAACGGTCAATGTAAAGTGCTCCTTATCCTTACCTACCAGAGGACCCGAAACAGAAATCGGGACAGTACGTCACTTTCTCCAGCCGCTTCTATTTCCTAGCAGGACTTTTTTTTTTAGCCTTTTATAACGCCTACGAGCGAAATGAGACGATATTTTTAGGGACAGGTTGATCGTCCATGTCTATAGGGAAAAGCACACAGATCCCTCCCAACCGTGAGCCTTGCGGCACTCCGCTCGTCACAGCAGCCAGGCCTGGTGCCCCTTCGTTCACAACCACGACGTGTTTTGGGTGACGTCTACTCGTCTTCTTATGATGCCGAGGGATGATGATTGATAGATGATGATGATGATGAATTCACAGAGAGGGGGAGGGAAGGGAAGGGAACTATGAGAAAGCGCCAAGCCATTACGACTATATTGCAGCTTGGAAGGGGGTCAAGATAAGGATTTGGGATGGGACGGCGGGTGGAGGAATGGTGCCCCAACCACTTAGACGGTCGGGGATTGAACGCTGACCTGCAAGAAGTCAGACCGTCGCTCTACCGTGCAGCCCAAGTGGTTGGGACAAAGTTGATTTGCTACCACATGTAACATACGAACATAAGAATGGAAGTAACTGCAAAAGGCTTATTAACCCATACGAGACAACTCCTATTTAAATCCACAAGGACCACCTAGAGAACACAAGACCTGTTCTAAAAAAATAATAACAGTGCCAGAGCCAGGATTCATTAAGCATTCATACAACTACTTGCGAAACCTCTTTATCTATCTTCAGTCATGACGGCTTCCTTTACATTTATTAAACAATGGGCTTGGAACTTCCCAACACAAGTTTATTATTGTTATTCACAACCTCGTAGCGCCGCGGAGCTCATAAACTCATAAATGAATGTAAACAAACCAGCCATGAACAAACCAAGCACTTCTCTATATTCTAATGCACTTGCCTCTTGATTGATTGATTGATTGATTGATGAAGATTAAGGTACCCAAATAGGTGGCATGGGCATGAATAGCCCGTAAGTGGTGGCCCTTTGGAGCCATTCCCAGTATCACTAGCTGATACTGGAGATCTGTGGAGGTGCAACTGCACCCTACGGAGAGGTCATGACCTCTCTTGCCTCTTGGTTCCTCTACTCTTCTTGTATCCCTTCTTCTGAACAAATTAAAGCATCGCTGCTCTAAGGGTGTAGCTGCCAGCAACCATAGAACAGCATAAACACTCCATGCACCTGGGCACTAGCAGACTCGAAACGCGGATCCCCACACGTGTGAGGCCGAAGGCTACACACCTTCTTGGACGA
>NC_091180.1:25954818-25957318 GCF_040958095.1 Procambarus clarkii
CAATCTTTGATGATGGAGAGATGTTAAGGTTAATTTAACAACGTTTTGACGAGAACGAAAAATGGGGTTCAAGATGTTTCTTTTTTCGGGGGAATTGGCGTCCATGTCTGGATAGAGAATGAAGCTCAAATAGGATAAAAATTGGGTTGAAATATGGATAGTCGTCCGGACGTTTACCGTCCCTTGATCTGTCCTTTTAACTATGTACCCGCCAAACACACACCGAAACTACGACGTTGGTACAACGTTCGAACAAGTTTTAACACTTCCTAACCAGTTATAACAACCAATATAACTAGTTGCAACAACGTTCTAATACGTCATAAACACGTTAAGCCAAGATTTAACAACTTTATTACAAGTTGTAACAAGCGGAAAATAAAGGCAGTTTTGGTTTGTGTTTCCAGGGATAGGCATCAAGTTCGGCCATTTTCTGTTTTTTTTTTTTTCATGTAATTATTAGTTGACTATCCGTTTGACTGCCAGCTCTGAGACTTAGCTCGATAATGGATAGGGCCGGCAGGATACAGATGGCAGGGGCAATAATCTCGATAATTCGTTTGTAATATGGCGCATATTGTGAGCTGGTGCTCGGGGTCAAAGGCGATTGGATCGTCTCTCTTCAAGTGGTTAGTGATTTTCTTTGAGGCGGAGGAGATAAGAGTTGTAAGAGTCGACAGCTGGTTGTGTTTGCGTCACCTCGTTGTTTTTGTGTAACCTGGTTGTGTTTGCGTCACCTGGTTGTGTTTGTGTAACCTGGTAGTGTTTGTGTCACCTGGTTGTGTAACCTGGTTGAAAATTTGTGTAAATGATAATCAGTTCTTTGGAAGATCACGTTGCCTGTCATTATATTACCTCTTTGTCATTCATCGAATATCATAATATATATTTTTTTCACACAACATTTCTTCTTTGCCTCTCCACCTCTCTTTATTCCTTCATCTCTCTCTCCCACTCTTTCTTCATATATGAACGAATGGGTTTGGGTGGATATAAATAGGGATTGCCTCGAATTGGTTAATTATCAGAATTATTCTGAATTAATTTTCAGAATCTTCAGAATTTTCCTTTATTTTTGTATTTTCCCTTTCTTTATTTCCCTCTCATTTTCCTATCTCCTTTTATCTATATCCCCCCTTGCTATATCTCTCCTTTATCTTCACTCTATCAATGTTCCAGAATATTTGTTATCAATAATAATTATAAATATAATAGAAAAAAATAAAAATTATATTATAAGTCAGTGTTGACTATTATAAAAATAATAGTCAACACTGTTCTTCTTGACAATGCACGTCCATGCTTTTGTAGTGGGTGTTTGTTTGTTTGTTTCTCTTTTGTTTAAGGCCAAATAGAAATATGCGTCTATTTCATATTTGTAAATCTTGTGTTGTACAAAAGTGTTGGGAAGTCTTAACTACAGTTATTGTGGGCCCAAATATGATCCTTGGCTGTTGTTAATATATATCGGGAGAGCAAAGTATATTTGGCACTGTATATCGGGTGTATAGAATGCTGCTTGGCACTGTACATCGGGTGTATAGAATGCTGCTTGGCACTATGTATCGCAAGAGCATAGCGGGCCTCACAGTACTGTGCATCAGATAAGCATAGCATGCCTCCCTTGGCACTGTATAAAGAGAAAACAGTCTCCGGGATTTGCATTGTCCATCCACTACTTACTAACAGGAAATAACATAACCGCTCATGCGAAGTACAAAACATTGAGCAATACAAAATAATGTTTCATATCGTTACAGTAAAAATACACAAACACATCCTAAAAAAAATCCTAATATCAATGAATCATCAACAACAACAGGGGAACGATAGAATTGAATTGGATAACAATACAGGTTATAGCTAGTACACATGTAGCTCATTCTGCAGTTAGAAATGGACTTTCAATAACAGAATTACGCTAATGACACTGTGATTGGCTTCCCTTTCCCTCTGACTTCCTGTATTTAGGTGGGACTTGACCCACCAGTTCATATCTCTAATTTTCTCCCGACCCCTTTAAGAATACTGGGAAAGCCAGGCTGACCAATTACCGCCGGGCTTTCCTAAGATTACCCTTCGCGTAAGGATTGTTGGCCCCAGGAAGCAGTAGTCAGAGAATAAGAGACATGGGTCACCAGGTACTCAGTCATATTGGTTAAGTTTCCCCTGGAGCGCCACTGATAATCGGAGACATCATACTATATTCTAAAGGACTGCTGACAATGCGGTCTGCTTTTCAAATGGAGTATGGAAACCAGATCCTGCTGGAGCAAAGGAACGAATCAATCACAGAAAAAGTACATGTGATTTTCTCTGCCTTAATAATTTGTCGATTTTTTTCTTATTTAGTGCAAACTTGTCTTACAAAATAATGCTTGAGAATTTATTTTGTAAGCATATATGTGTTTTCTTATAATACTTTTATAACTCTAAGAACGAGGAGGTACACAAGTTTCAGAAAAAAACTTGGTATTTTAAAATATTTATTAAATTTGCT
>NC_091180.1:25962318-25999936 GCF_040958095.1 Procambarus clarkii
TAATGGTCATAATATATATGTGAAAATACTGATTACTATCCATTATAACTATTCTCGGAGTGTGTAATTACGGTCAGCAAATAGGATAGTATTCATCACTACTGCCGATGAGCCTTGGTATTCATCATAGCTGTGCATCAATATAGATTCATGATTGATTGATGTAGTTAATTACCATATTCGTGTATCTGTGGGAATGAGACGCAGTTTCCGTACAGCATTGGCTGGCTAGGTCAGGGCATGAAACGTTTACTAGATTGCATTCTCAATCGACTTGAGAATAGTCCAGGACGGACCGAAACGTCGTCGTCCCTTCACCTTCTAGTGTGTGGTCTGGTCAACTTTGCTAGAACAGTATAAATATACAGATCTAGAAGAATATTGATGGTACACTTAGAAATCACAATAGCGTGATGCATCAAATGAACAAATTAACAAGGGGGGATTTACTGTGTCGTGGCACATTCGATTAAGGCAGCGTCTGGGATATTCTCGGACGTAGGTTCGAACCCTCATCACAGCCCTTGTGGATTTGTTCATATTGATGGTGTTCGTTTCACCAGAGGAATGTGTGATCAGTATCAACTAATGGAGGCTTAGTTGCTTCAAGAGCATCTTATCTCGAGCCTTTCCACCTCCAAGATGAGGCATACCCCCGAAAGTTTCATTAGTAGCATTTGAAGGACTGTGTTGCCAAACAAAAACATTATATGTAAAAACATATTTTTTTGCTAATTATAATGTAACATTATTTGTTGATTTAATTTTGTGTAAAATTAGGCCGCGGATTGTTAGCCTAGGTTAGGATAGGTTAGATTAGATTAGTTTTGGTTCTGTTGGCAATTATTTTATTTGTTAGTGCGTAGGTAAAGCATTTACTGAGGTGCGCTTAAACATCCCGTCCTCAGCCTAAGCTCTTTCAAGCTGGGGCGGACCCCAAAATGCTTTCATAAATTTTAACTTATAAATATTTAGCCAGGCGTAACCGGATGCCAGGGCCAAGAACTCTTCTTGTAGGTCAGTATGACACTATGTTACGCTGTTCCCTCTTGAATTTTGACGGCCCTGACTAGCCTATGCCTGTCCCACACCTCACACCATTCCCCCTGCAAAATTGGATGAGACTAGCGTCTGGCCTCCAGCTTTGGACAGAGAAACAAACAGGCATTATTATTTATATGCTGTCAGTCTGTCAGGTTTGTCAGTCTCTCTTCCTCTTGACATACAATCCCAAAAAGCAACGTAATCACGTTATTTTTCAATACCCTTCCCCTTCCTCTTCCCCTTCCCTTCCCCTCGTCCTCCCCTCCCTTCTCCCCTTCCTGATTAGCCCCTCTTTCCTTTCATTAAAAATAATGTTATGGAGAAATTAAACTAATTTATGTATTTAAGGAAATACATTTTGTTGATGACAAAAAAGTCTTCGGACATTCAAACGAATATTTCTCACTTGACCAGAATTGAATCCGTGAGAATCAGATGGGGGGGGGGGGGTGATTAACTAATAATATATTTTAAATAATTTAACATAGGCTCACCCTGACCAGCCTATGTCCATCCCATACCCCAGACCATTTCCCCTGCAAGCTTGGGTAAGGCCAGACTCAAGAGCCCCAACTTCTCCAACTAACTACGGGCTCACCATAGCCCGTGCTACTTGGAACTTTTTGTTCCAGGTAGCGAATCTTAAACAACAACAACAGCCTCCAACTTTGAACAAACAGACTAGACAAACTCTTGTAGTTTTGATAGTTATATTTACCATCTTATCTACGACGTCGTAACTTGTGAACGTCGAGGGGTACTGGAGGTTGGTGTGTAGTCAGCTAGAAGTGCTTGCTCAGATGTAGAGGGTCGAGCTTTAGCTCCCGTGTCCTATATTGCCGTTTCCCGGTCAATTTGTGCAATGAATTTCTTTCCTGGTATATTGTGTGTGTACTCACCTTCTTGTGCCCTTCAGGATCGAGCTCTGTCTCTTGGACCCCGCTTTTCTAGTCGTCGGTTGGCTAATGCAATGTGTGTGGCCTACTCCTGGCCTATTTCCCTATCATAACTGCTTTTCAGGTTATGAATGGAGTTTGCCTCTACAATTTGCTCCTTTAGGTCATTCCATTTACTCACTACTCTCACACTTAAAGAAAACTTTCTAACATCTCTATGACACATCAGAGTCTCAAGCTGCCATCCGTGTCCCCCTTGTATTGTTGGTATTCATTGTAAACATTTCCTCTGTTTCCACCTTGTTAATCCCCCTAAGTATTTTATACGTCTGTATCATGTCCCCTTTGTCCCTTCTTGTTTCTAATGTGGTCAGGTTTAGTTCCTTCAGTCTGTCTTCATATCTCATCCCTCGCAGCTCTGGGACGAGTCTCATTGCAAACGTCTGCACCTTTTCGAGCTTTCTTAAGTGTTTTTTAAGATGGGGCTCCAGGATGGGACGACGCACTCTAAGACAGACCTCACATAGGCCATAGGTATATAGTGATCTAAAAGCCTCATTATTCAAGTTTCTGAAAATGTTCTGACTTTAGCCAGAGTAGAGTATACGGCTGACGATATTATATTTATATGAGTTTCTGGTGTTAGGATGGGTGTTATGTCCACTCACAGGTCTTTTTCTCTAGATGTTATAGTGAGATAGTTTCCCTTCATCGTATATTGGCCTTTCGGTCTCCTGGCTCCTGTCCTCATTTCCATCACCTTGCACTTGTAAGTATTGAACTCTAGCAGCCATTTCTCAGACCATCTTTACAACTTGTTCAAGTCATCCTGGAGAATCTTACAATTCTCAACTGTCTCAACCTTCCTCATTAGTGTTGTATCATCTGCTAACATTGACAACAAAGACTCAAATCCTGCAGTCAAGTCATTTTCATAAATGAGGATTAGAATGGGACCCAGCACCGATCCTTGAGGCACCCCGCTTATTACTCCACGCCTTCGTCCGACTTCTCGCCCCTCACTGTTACTCTCTGACACCTGTCTGTCAAGTAATTCCTCATGACTGTCAAGTCATGATAGTGCGTTTCCGTCTACTTCGGCCTGCCTCTCAAGTTTGTATAGTGACTGTGTGTATCTATTTACTATTTGTATTTACTATTTGTATGTACAGAATCGCGCTAGTTGCTCTTGGACCCCACCTTTTTAGCCAATCTATTTTTCCTCCATTATTTCTACTACATATATGTTTCTCTAACACAGACACACACATACACACACACACACTCACAAGATATTCCCAAGAAGCAGATCGTAGCAGCTGTCTAACTCCCAGGTACCTATTTACTGCTAGGTGAACAGGTACATCAGGGTGGAAGATACTCTGCCCATTTATTTCCGCCTCCGTCGGGAATCGAACCTGGGTCTTTAGGACTACGACCCCCGAGCGCTGCTCATTCAGCCGCGGGGCCCCGCAGTGTGTGTGTGTGTGTGTGTGTGTGTGTGTGTGTGTGTGTGTGTGTGTGTGTGTGTGTGTGTGTGTGTGTGTGTGTGTGTGTGTGTTCAGTGCACACACATTAGTGTGCGTGAGCTTGAGTTCGTGTTTGCACGCACGTGGGCGCGCACGCACACAAAGTATTTTGCACGCTAATCTCTGCTTTAATTAACGTCCATAACACCAAACGTTCGTTAAATCTATCTCACCTCCTCTTCCCCCCTACCCCCCCCCCAAGCTACCCTACCCCCCTTTCGCCCCCCCCCAGAACCCCTACCCCCCCTCCCTTACACCCCTCCATTCCTCCCCTTAATTCACATTACTCTCACGGACAAATACACCTTAGTTGCTTCTACAGTATACCTTCTATAACATACCTTCTAAAGTATATCTTCTATAGTATATCCATCAGAAGGAACCTCTAACATGTAATCAAACTCTGAAAGGAACAGAGAAGGGCGTAGGGAAGTGAGGTACGAAAGGGGGTACTGCTTGGTACCAAAGGGTACCGCTTTCTGTAAAATCGGTACCACCATATCCATCAAGTGTGACGTACCATAGGGTACCACCATATCCACTAGGTGCAAGGTACAACCATATCCACTAGGTGCAAGGTACCACGGGGTACCACCACCATCCATCAGGTGTGAGGTACCACTGTCGTGATAAAGCACGCCCTGTCATAATTAATATATAACACAAAGGTTCCATTCCTCCTCCAAACGCGTATACAGACTCCAAGATGGTACGATTAAATCCACCAGTAAAAACATGAACTGATAACCTCGAAGACCATAAGCTAAAGTGCCAGTTAGTCTATTCTCTGGCCATTTTCCAGCCTCGGTTTTAGATCTAAATTTGCCGTTTAATAATCCTCTAAATGGGTCATACTCTCCGGGAACACAAATTTTGAAACGAGGATTAGATGATCTTCTAAAATGACTTTGATCTTGTTTTCGAGATCATCTATTAACGGGCGAATGGTCGTTTAGAAGGGGTTCCTCTAAGTGGACAATTTGGTAGTCGGCAGCTGAGGGCCCAACCCTAATTACATCTGCTAATTGCCCCACGCTAACAGCAATTACCGAACCGAACACGCCCGTTTGGTCCGGGACTGTGATAAACAGAGGCCCCAAAAAACGGCCAGGTTAATAGTGGGACGGCATGGATTTGGTTAGTGGTGGGTTTTGTGCTTACAGGTTCATGTTTTCTGTCTGTCTGTCTGACTGTCTATCTGTCTGTCTGTCTGTCTGTCTGTCTGTCTGTCTGTCTGTCTGTCTGTCTGTCTGTCTGTCTGTCTGACTGTCTATCTGTCTGTCTGTCAATCTGTTTGTGTATTTGACTGCATACCTGTATGACTGTATACCTAGTTGTGATTTATATATATATATATATATATATATATATATATATATATATATATATATATATATATATATATATATATATATATATTTATTTATATATATTAGCATACTTTGGTAACAGTCTTTCTTGTAAACATATGTTGTTAAATATGACCGAAAAAAGTGAGATTAATAATTCTAACACGAATTTTCTCAATATTTCTTATGTTTCTTTTTACTGTCGATAGGCAATTGAAAAATCAATTCTCCAAAATTCATTTTTATTTCTAGTCTGACGCGACGCTTGAACGCGTTTCGTAATAACTTATTACATTTTCAAAGACTTTAGTTTACACACACAACTGTAACCTGAAAACACGAAACAGAGTTTTACTTATACTAACACTAAACAACTTATCCGTCTTACATATACTCGTACTTAGGAGACGTGATATGCTGCAACAGTTTTGAATGAGGTGAACAAATTTGTGACAAATGGAAGACAGAACACGAAACAATGGGTATTAGTTGGATATGAGAGCATAAGAATGGAAGTAACTGCATAGGGCCTATTGGCCCATACTTCCTCTTGATGCTTCTATATTGGTTCGGAGTATTGAAGTGGGTAGAAGTGGGTTATATATATATATATGTATATATATATATATATATATATATATATATATATATATATATATATATATATATATATATATATATATATATATATATATAAACCAAATAAAAAATGAAACTTAGAACAACGTAAAATTTTGTTACCCATTATTTGATTTTGGAGGAGAGACTCACCTTAGAACTGGCAGCATTAATCACATAAAATTATCCACGTATTCTTGGATTACTTGCCATCTCAAACTACTTAATGAGTTGCAATTACTTAATGAGTTTTACGCAAGTCATTCACTCATACGCTGATTTCAGTATGTGTTTATCCAGGTAATCCTGAACTACACAGAGGATTAATATGTATATTTCCTTCTATGTTATATTTTTCAGTCTTGTTCTACCCATTCTTAAACTCATGTATGATAAATCTTGTATTTTAAGTCTTGCGTAGTCCACTTCGGGTTGGAATTTACACATTTGATCGCTCTCTCTCTCTCTCTCTCTCTCTCTCTCTCTCTCTCTCTCTCTCTCTCTCTCTCTCTCTCTCTCTCTCTCTCTCTCTCTCTCTCTCACTTTTTCTTCTCCCCAGCTTCCTGTCCCGTCCACACCTTTCCATTACACTCTGTAATTGAACGGGGAGAGAGTGAGTCACCCGTCTGCGAACACCACTGTCTTTGTAGAGTGCTGTAAAGGATGAGATCTTCCCTACGTAATTAACACGAGAGACGTGAGGCGTTGGTAGAGAGAGAGAGAGAGAGAGAGAGAGAGAGAGAGAGAGAGAGAGAGAGAGAGAGAGAGAGAGAGGTGATGAAACATACCTAATAAATTATAATAAATAATAAATTAACAATGATGCCTAATAAAAAGAAAAAAGTGATTTACATCAGCTGAAAGTAACGAAAATTAAAATAAGAGAAATATATTAGAGAAATAGAATATGGTTGTTACGATTGTTATTTCATGTTGCAACAGCTGTTGAACATCTTTACTATATATATATATATATATATATATATATATATATATATATATATATATATATATATATATATATATATATATATATATATATATAACTGAAAACTCACACCCCAGAAGTGACTCGAACCCATACTCCCAGAAGCAACGCAACTGGTATGTACAAGACGCCTTAATCCACTTGACCATCACGACCGGACATAATGAGGTGATAGCCGAGGCTATTTGAACCACCCCACCGCCGGCACTCGGATAGTAATCTTGGGCATAGCATTTTACCAAATCACCTCATTCTTTGGGGCACACGTGAGGAACACAAATGCTTGTTCGCATTTGTGTTCCTCACGTGTGCCCCAAAGAATGAGGTGATTTGGTAAAATGCTATGCCCAAGATTACTATCCGAGTGCCGGCGGTGGGGTGGTTCAAATAGCCTCGGCTATCACCTCATTATGTCCGGTCGTGATGGATCAAGTGGATTAAGGCGTCTTGTACATACCAGTTGCGTTGCTTCTGGGAGTATGGGTTCGAGTCACTTCTGGGGTGTGAGTTTTCAGTTGCATATTGTCCTGGGGACCATTCAGGCTTGTTCGCATATATATATATATATATATATATATATATATATATATATATATATATATATATATATATATATATATATATATATATATATATATATATATATATATATCACCTTTTCAATGACTGTTACTTCTTTTTTACTAATCAGTCAAACATTCAAAATTGAATGTTTGACTGATTATACCTGTTTAGTTCAGTCCACTTCACAACCACTTCAACACCAAATCCATCCACCACCACAACACCACACTCATCCCCCACCTCAACACCACACTCATCCAACACCACAACACCACCATCCATCCACCGTCATGCCTCACTTCGAAGCACATAGGTCAGTGAAAACCAGGATTACGCCATGAAATTGAATCCACAAACCTTAAATTATTCTCTGAAGATACTGTTAAGCAATTTTATGCCCCTAATTGAGGTTAATGCAATATTTTTTCTTTTCGAAACGAGTAATTTCCGATAATTCAAGTCGGGGAGTATCATTGCCAGGAAGGTTCAGAAGTTGATTGGTGGAATGGACGATGGAAAGAAGCGATGGAATACGCATACAGATGGTTAGGATATTATGAAATAGGGTGAGACGTACTTAAATCTCACGCTAATTGACCGGTTGATTGAGTGGAATAGAAGTGGAAAGGTTTTCAGATTAGTATAATGGATAACTGATGATTTTTTGGAGGGATATATATATATATATATAT
The DNA here is from genome assembly GCF_040958095.1 of Procambarus clarkii. Classification (NCBI taxonomy): domain Eukaryota; kingdom Metazoa; phylum Arthropoda; class Malacostraca; order Decapoda; family Cambaridae; genus Procambarus; species Procambarus clarkii. Next base: position 25,969,999 of record NC_091180.1, read on the forward strand.
ATATATATATATATATATATATATATATATATATATATATATATATATATATATATATAATATATATATATATATATATATATATATATATATATATATATATATATATATATATATATATATATATATTACCGGATTTGATGTGGGATTTGAATACAGTCTTATGTGTGTTACACAATACAGTTCTTATACAATATATTGTATAAGAGCTGCTGTGAGAACTATTGAACAAAATTAAATGAGTTGATTTTTTTTTTACTGTAAGTGTTCTTTCAACAGGGTGGCCAAGATTTATCATTCATTAACGCATTTACTTTCGAAACTTGTACATCTTCCCTTTGATCATTGTGGCTGTGTTTACATGTATTGAGCAATTGACGAGTTTCATAATTTCCCAACATAAGATTTTTCACACACACACTAATCGCAATAACGTGATATATCAAATGAACATTTGACCTCAATGAACATTTGAACATAAGGACCTTAATGAGGGTTCGAACCTATTCTCAGGGTGTGCCTAGACGCGCTCTAGTCAAAATCTTGTTATATATAAAACCTCATTCTGCTCTAAAGCTCATCAGCTGTTTAATAAATGAAAACAAAGCTGCCATGATTGAGGAAAGATATACTGGCTTCGCAAGTGGCTGCGTATAAGCTTTGACGAATAATGGCCCAGATTTCTTCACTTACCGTGTCCTGGACACGATTCATATTACTCATTCTTATAACTCATCAACCAGGATACACATTTACAATTCACTCCGCTCCACCGCGATAAAAGACGCTCCTTGGAAGCCCTCGTTCACTGGAGGAATGTTGTCGTTCACTGGAGGAATGTTATCGTTCACTGGAGGAATGTCGTCGTTCACTGGAGGAATGTCGTCGTTCACTGGAGGAATGTCGTCGTTCACTGGAGGAATGTCGTCGTTCACTGGAGGAATGTCGTCGTTCACTGGAGGAATGTCGTCGTTCACTGGAGGAATGTCGTCGTTCACTGGAGGAATGTCGTCGTTCACTGGAGGAATGTCGTCGTTCACTGGAGGAATGTCGTCGTTCACTGGAGGAACGTCGTCGTTCACTGGAGGAATGTCGTCGTTCACTGGAGGAATGTCGTCGTTCACTGGAGGAACGTCGTCGTTCACTGGAGGAATGTCGTCGTTCCTCGCTTGTCGCACCTGGCGGTGATGATTGCAGGTGAGGGGAACACAGATGTTCTTGCTAGCCAAGACATCCGACGCCTTCCTACGGTTTCGGTGCGTCAAGAGCGCGTTCGTGATAAGGACTGAACAGTGGGAGGCGTTCGTGAGACAGTGTGAGCAATGGAAGGTGTTCTCAAGTCAATCTGTTCGCTCGTACGGGATCCGCTCTTGAATCACTCTGAGCTGCAAAGGCGTTCGTGAGACAATCTGAGTTGTAGATGCGTAAATAAGGGAGGAATGAACTGCTCGAGACGTTCGTGAGGAGGACATAGAGGCGTTCGTAAGACGATGTGAAATCTGGAACTACCTTATGATACGAAACGACTTTCAGTGGCGTTCGCAGACTTGTTTTACGCTGCAGACGCATTCGTGAGATGATGTCAGCCATGTAGGTCGTCGTAAAGCGGTTTGAACTACAGGGGCGTTCGTAATGTGTGTGAACTACGGAGGCGTTCGTAAGTCGAACGTTCGTAAGTCGAACGTTCGACGTAAGTTCGACGTGAGGGTGGATGAGTATAATATTTCGTGTGTGGAGGAAAGGAAACGCACGTACGCCTTCGTGATGCGTAAAGACTGTTTTCCATAACAGAATTGAATTGAACTCCTCTTGAATTGCCAAAATGCCTAAATGAATCGCTTGTTATGCCTTAACTGTATGCACATTGTACTGTTTAAACATGCGCAAAAAATGATAATTGAGCTACAGCTAAAAAAGAAGCATAAAAAAGCATAAAAAAGCATAACTAACAGCTACAGCATTCCCCATATTGTGCGCCAAAAGTGTGAAGAAACAAAAATGGAACCCAACAGTCAAATAATCCTCAGTGCCAAAGAAAAAGAAAACGGGAGCCAACGGTATAGCCAAATCGCAGTGCCCCCCCAAAAAAACAGGAGCAACGGTGCAGTGATTCTTACAATGCCACAACAAAATTGAAGCAGTTACCTTTACAGTGCTATAGATTCCATTTACATATGAACACAAATAGCAGCTACTGAGTATGGGTCAATTGGTCTTCTGAAGTATCGTTAGTTTTTATGTTCCTAGTCCATAGGTAAGACATGGCTGGTGTCAAGTTCTTCAGATTGATCCAGAGTACAGCTAAACATAAGTGGCCTTTTTCCCTCTTTAGATAATTTTCAGCTTAAACGATATGATGAAATACAACGATATATTACACACTCCCTATTTTCTACTGGTCAAACCACATCGACGGAACAGTTGCCCAATTGGTACTTTAACTTAAGGCAATTGTACCAACCGGTCTTCCTAATAGAACCTTCTATGGAATAGAACATCTATTCCTCTCCCTACCATTTTCCCTCTTTTTTCTTTCTTTTTAGTCTTCTCGATTATTAGTTTCGCCTCGACCCCAACCCCCCACTTCCCTTTCTCTCTCTCTCTCTCTCTCTCTCTCTCTCTCTCTCTCTCTCTCTCTCTCTCTCTCTCTCTCTCTCTCTCTCTCTCTCTCTCTCTATCTCTCTCTCTCTCTCTCTCTATCTCTCTATCTCTCTCTCTCTCTCTCTCTCTCTCTCTCTCGGTGGTGTTGGTTCTTGGGCTGAGGAAAGTAAACAGAGGCATTAAGGTGCGGTTACTTACACTGGGTCTAGGTTGCTCTCTTAAGTATGATGTATGATGATTACCCACACACAAACACACACACACGCACACGCGCGCAGACACACACACGCACACGCGCGCAGACACACACACGCACGCATTCAAGCATACTTCCAGTTCTTCAGCTGCTAGTTATATAATATTTGTTCATGTTCTTCAAGGAGAACTCTCCATTTCTCTGTTATTCATCATTCCCGTTCCTTTATTTTGTGTGTTCTTTTTATCTTTAACTCATTTTCTTTTCTTTTCTTTATCGTGAACTCTCAGCACTCCTGTTGTTCATTGTGCACTCTCAGTACTCCTGTTGTTCATTGTGCACTCTCAGTACTCCTGTTGTTCATTGTGCACTCTCAGTACTCCTGTTGTTCATTGTGCACTCTCAGTATTTCTGCTGAACTGAGAGAAGAGCATTCAGTAATTTTGGTTGTTTAGCATACTTCAAGTACTGTGTGTGAATTATGAGTTTTTATATTGCTAAGTGTGTGTACTCTCACGTCTTGATGGGTTGAGTGTGTGTACTCTCACGTCTTGATGGGTTGAATGTGTGTACTCTCACGTCTTGATGGGTTGAGTGTGTGTACACTCACGTCTTGATGGGTTGAGTGTGTGTACTCTAACGTCTTGATGGGTTGAGTGTGTGTACTCTCACGTCTTGATGGGTTAGTGTGTGTACACTCACGTCTTGATGGGTTGAGTGTGTGTACACTCACGTCTTGATGGGTTGAGTGTGTGTACACTCACGTCTTGATGGGTTGAGTGTGTGTACACTCACGTCTTGATGGGTTGAGTGTGTGTACACTCACGTCTTGATGGGTTGAGTGTGTGTACTCTCACGTCTTGATAGGGTTGAGTGTGTGTACACTCACGTCTTGATGGGTTGAGTGTGTGTACTCTAACGTCTTGATGGGTTGAGTGTGTGTACTCTCACGTCTTGATGGGTTGAGTGTGTGTACACTCACGTCTTGATGGGTTGAGTGTGTGTACACTCACGTCTTGATGGGTTGAGTGTGTGTACTCTCACGTCTTGATGGGTTGAGTGTGTGTACACTCACGTCTTGATGGGTTGAGTGTGTGTACACTCACGTCTTGATGGGTTGAGTGTGTGTACTCTCACGTCTTGATGGGTTGAGTGTGTGTACACTCACGTCTTGATGGGTTGAGTGTGTGTACTCTCACGTCTTGATGGGTTGAGCGTGTGTACTCTCACGTCTTGATGGGTTGAGTGTGTGTACACTCACGTCTTGATGGGTTGAGTGTGTGTACTCTAACGTCTTGATGGGTTGAGTGTGTGTACTCTCACGTCTTGATGGGTTGAGTGTGTGTACACTCACGTCTTGATGGGTTGAGTGTGTGTACACTCACGTCTTGATGGGTTGAGTGTGTGTACATTCACGTCTTGATGGGTTGAGTGTGTGTACACTCACGTCTTGATGGGTTGAGTGTGTGTACTCTAACGTCTTGATGGGTTGAGTGTGTGTACACTCACGTCTTGATGGGTTGAGTGTGTGTACGCTCACGTGTTGATGGGTTGAGTGTGTGTACACTCACGTCTTGATGGGTTGAGTGTGTGTACACTCACGTGTTGATGGGTTGAGTGTGTGTACACTCACGTTTTGATTGGTTGAGTATGTGTACACTCACGTCTTGATGGGTTGAGTGTGTGTACACTCACGTCTTGATGGGTTGAGTGTGTGTACACTCACGCCATGATGGGTTGAGTGTGTAATGCCAGTTCTACTCCTAGTGAGTGCGTGTTTTCTGTTCCTTAGTCGTTGTGGAGTGTGTTCTAACAGCTCTTGGAGTGTGAGTTTAGGCTCAGCTCATCTGGTGTTTATGTTCCAAGAGGTTTCCCTTTTCAAGAAGCTTTCGTTTGGCGTTCAGACTTTAGGGAATATTTCCTACTTCACGGTTGACACGGCCTACACACACTCTGGTGATCCCAATCCCAATCCCAATCTCCATTGGCAATCACAATCGTCGTTTTTTTAATCTAGAGGCCTTCGATAGCCTTGTGTCTAATCCTGACACATTTGGTAGCCCTGTGTCTAATCCAGACGCCTTTGTTATTCCTGTGTCTAATCCAGACACCTTTGGTAACCCTGTGTCTGATTCAAACACCTTCGGTAGCCCTGTGTCTAATCCTGACACCTTTGGTAGCTCTGTGCCTGATTCAAACACCTTCGGTAGCCCTGTGTCTAATCCAGACGCCTTTGGTAGCTCTGTGTCTAATCCAGACGCCTTTGGTAGCCCTGTGTCTAATCCAGGTACCTTTGGTAGCTCTTTGTCTACTCCAGACACCTTAGGTAACCCTGTTTCTAATCCAGACATCTTTGGTAGACCTGTATCTAATCCAGACACCTTTGGTAGCCCTGTGTCTAATTCAGACGCCTTTGGTAGCATTGTGTCTAATCCAGACATCTTTGGTAGCCCTGTGTCTAATCCAGACGCCTTTAGTAGCACTGTGTCTAATCCAGACACCTTTAGTAGCCCTGTGTCTAATCCAGACGCCTTTGGTAGCTCTGTTTCTACTCCAGACACCTTAGGTAACCCTGTGTCTAATCCAGACGCCTTTGGTAGCACTGTGTCAAATCCAGACATCTTTGGTAGCCCTGTGTCTATAATCAAGGCGCCTTTGGTAACCCTGTGTCTAATTATAATATCCTATTTTGCCGGGCACTGAAACGACTTTGGTTTTTCCAATTTCACTTAGCTGTTACACCGGCTGTTTTTCATTGCTCCTTTTGATTGCCTTTTCTGGCAGTCATTTGGCTACTAAGATAAATTTGTGAAGCGTAAGAGCTAAGCCACTTGAAAAGTTTAGCTGGATTATATGGCACTTGAAAGGAGGATTAGGACAGAATAAGAGCTTGAATAGAAAGAGGGAACGAGAAACGGTGGAACTATCGTGGGATTGAATGCTGAACTAAGTGATACGAAGCCGTCCAGTTCAAGTGGACTGTCACTTGTCCAGTCTAAGATGCCACTAAGTTTCACTTTGTGTGACTCGAGTGGTTGCATTATGTAATAGACTTCAACTCCCTGCGCTCTCCTAGACGCTATGTTCCCCCCCCTAGACACTATGTTCCCCCCTCCCCCTCCCCCTGCTATAGTTGGTAAGTCTCTGGGGACCTTGAACCCATTTTGTGAGCTCGAAGTTATCTCCCATTGATATAATTCTGTAACTTAATTCTTCCATGCAAGCAAGTTTAATTAATGCTACTAATTGCCAGAACTTAGCTCAACCTTCTAGTAGTCACCTTCAACTATCCCAGCACTTCCTTCCCTCCGTCCTAGCCCAATTCCCTATCCTCATTCCTTCCAAGTGCTATATATATAGTCGTAATGGCTTATAGCGCTTTCTCCTGATAATTAACTGACCTCTCCTACTATGCTTTAGCACATGCTGACAACCTCGAACCCCTTTCCCGACTGCACCCACCGCAGAACCTCTCTCTCCTCCACCTTCAGCGCTCCTAGTAACCGACAGCCTTTTCTGCCAACCCCGAACGCCTTTTCCGACTACACGCATTATCTACCCTCCAGAACTCCTCTCTATCTACCCCCCCTTCCTCCCCTTCTCAGTAGCCCAGGTAGACAAGGCTACACCCCAAGAAGGGAGTAGGGCAGGGAGGGGCAAGAGATCGCATTAAGGCGTGAAATCGACTTTTGACTCTAGATCAGGTGTAACAGGTAAGAGATTGCCACTCCGACCAATTAGGCGTCCAGCTTATCGGATAGTACCTCCGTACACACAAATTATATGAATTATTTGAATATTTGTGATATCTTTTTTTTTCGTAAACAGCATATATATCGTCTTCATTGTGGACTCTGGGCAGCAAATGTACAAGCGAGTGGTGACTTCAACGCGCTGGCAGTAGTGATCTCTAGAAGGCTGTTGTGGAACAGGCTTTTTAGAGATCACTACCGCCAGTGCGTTGAAGTCACTCGCTAGTGCTTTGCATAGCCATACGCTCACCACCAAAACATCGACTACTTCAGAAGCCGACGATGCGCTACCCGTTGCCATTATATTGCATCTCGCTCCTTGATAACGAGAAAATATTCTTCATTATTAAAGTGAGTAGATATTATTAGGGGGTTACAATGCCTCCACAATGTATCCATTATAATCAACGCTTCAAGGGGGTGACAATGCCATTATACGCGGAGATTATATTACATTTAGCCTTGCTGAAGCCGGAGAGAAGCCAACCTCTCCCCCATTATTATGGTAAGGGGGAAGCGGAGACTTAATGGAGTGCTTCTCAAGCGGCAGAGCTAATTCCCACAGGATATTTGGAGATCCTTATCTGTGAAATTGTGTCCATTAAAGATAGGAGAAGTCGCTTCGCACACACACTTTTGCCAGGTATAATAGTGAGTTTGTTGTTTTGTCCGCGCTTTACCATTGCTTTATTCATCTCATCTGAGTAAAGAATTACTCAGATGAGTAATTTATGGTAATTTATGGTAATTAATTGAAGTTAAATATTAAGCTGTAAGAAAAGTCAATAATTGGAAGAGTTTCTACAGTTAAAACGTTCGTAATTATAATTCTTTCCGTTTTCGAGATATGTATGTCATCAGTGTTCGTAATCAAACAACATCTTATCTGTGTTCGAAATTACATGTTGCCCGTGGCCACAGTTGCATGTTATCAATACTTCCTATTATATGTTATGAAAGTTATAGATTATATGTTATATGTGATCCATGTGGCATGATCTAGAGAGTCCACGTTGTGTGAAATTGAACGCTTGCTAAGACTGGGAGCAGCAGTCTATGTAGAATCAGATTGTACAGTTATTCAAACACGAATTTTTTTGTTATGGAGTAAATGCTAGCGACACTGATGGGCAGTGTTTTGCACACACACACGCACACATACACGCACACACACTGCGGGACCTCGCGGCTGAGTGGACAGCGCTCTGGGGTCGTAGTCCTAGTGGCCAGGGTTCCATCACCAGTGGAGGAGGAAATACAAATGGACAGAGTTTCTTTCACCCATATGCATCTGTTCACCTAGCACCAAATAGGTACCTAGGAGATAGACAGCTGCTACGGGTTGCTTCCTGGGGGATATGTATGTGTGCGTGTTAGAGAAATGTTTATGTAGTAGATATAATAGAGAAAAATAAATTGGTTAGAAAGGCTGGGTTCAAGAGCTAATAGCTCGATTCTGCAGGCAACCCAGCCTGACTATCTGTTCTATCAGAAACTATCGCGGAATACTTCACCATCAGCCGACACTTGTAGTAAGAATCTCTCCCTTCTTCTCCTGCATATTTCTCTCTTTGTTCTTCCTTCTCTTTATCTTGTCTCCTCTTCATAATGGGTTCAGGACGGGCAGAAACCTCGTCACTTTCTTCACTTTTAGATGGGGTTCTCTTTATTTTCAGCTTCCTTTCTTATTCTGTTTTCTCTTTTTTATATTCCTTCTCTTCGTTGTGTTCCTCTTTGTTTTGATCCTTTTCTCTCACATTTCTACTCAATTCATTGTCTCCATTTGCTTCTTACGTTCTTTCTACTCATTAGGTTCTTTTCCCTTTCATTTTTCTGCCCATTCTCCTTTCTCTCTTTTTCTATCTAGCCCCAAATCCTCCTTCTCCTACATTCCATCCTGCTCCTCTTTCTGCTCCTCCTCCTCCTCCTCCTCCTCCTCCTCCTCCTCCTCCTCCTCCTCCTCCTCCTCTTCCTTCCAAGAAACACCCAACATTCCTGGATAAATACGGGGGGGGGGGGCGATTAGCATATGAACGGCTGATTTGAGTCAATTCAGAAGACCATGAGTTATTTGCGTACTTTTGGCACCTTTACAATCACCCAGTTACTGGGTGCCCCCCATTCACCTAGGCACTGGGTGCCTCATTCACCCAGGTGCTGGGGCCCCCATTCACGTAGGCGCTGGGTGCCTCATTAACCTGATGGGGGGATGGGGGATAATGGCTCTCAGGCATGCTTGGGAGCACATTCATGGTCTATCATGTTTATGACCTATCCAGTATGCCTGTGGTCAATCCAATATGTTCATTGCTTACCTAGTATATTCTCTGTCTATTCAGTATATCTGTGGTCTATTTGCTATGTTCGTGGTCTATCCAGTATGACTGGATAATCTATCCAATATGTTTGTGGTCTATCCAGTATGTTGGTGTAGTCATGCAGTACCATTAGTGCTTTATTCATTTCTTAGGAGTCATGTATTGTTATGACATAGAAAGTGGTTGCTGTTGACAATAATTGCAAAGGTTGTCCGACCATTGCAAGAGTCGTCATTAAGGACTGGAAGACTATAGTTGCAATTTACGGTTATTGACTAAGGCAATACTGACAAAAGGCTGCTGACAACATCTGTAAATATATGCAAACAAGTTCCGTTAAACAGCTAAAGAAAGCCAAAAGGAACAGAAAAAAAACTGTCTTAAATGGAAAATAATCTCATTCCACACGCCGTCTCAACGATGCTTTCAATGTTTATATCCTGTAAACCAGAGAAGGTTTACAGCCTGTAAATGAGAGAAGGTTTACAGCCTGTAAATGAGAGAAGGTTTACAACCTGTAAATGAAAGAAGGTTTGCAGCCTGTAAACCAGAGAAGATGCTTCTATGTTTACATCCTGTGAAGCAGCCAGAGTCTACAATGGTACTCAGAGTGCACAAAGGTGAGTTTACCTGAGGCTTCACCAGCGCTGTTGGGTTATCGAGAGGGAGTTGGGTGGAGACGTAACCTATTAGCAAGGTTACTGCCGCTACTGATCGGCTTGCATGCTAATTTGCATAGATCTCATTTGCATATATCGGTTATTTGGGTATTTATATGTAGCGGTAATTTGCATACATTTACATTTTTTTTTTGGTGTATGTCGATTAGTGTGTGGCACACATATATCGTTTTCTTAGCATGTATAATATTTTTCATTATTCTATATTTTTGTTCGGGTAAAATGTATACCCGTAGCTATCAAATATCTACGTTTTCTTTGCATCGGACTCAATAAGTTAGGGAGGTTGATTGGGTTCTCGCGTTTCTGGTTAGGTTAGGTTGTAATCATTTTTTCTAGAATGGCAAATCAAGAAAGAGAAAGCGGGGCTAACATATAGATTCATAGAGGGATTAAACTCGGACCTGTATAATATGTGGTCCAGAGTACTTAACACTACGGTAGCAGTCAGAAAGTCGCCAGCTGATGGTCCATCTGATACCTTTCCAAGATCACCTCGCTAACTGCTGGTAATCCAATCCCTTGATCCATATACCATATCATTTACCTGACACGGATATAGGTGTGGATTACCTCCACTTAGCGTCCAGCGGGCTCAGGTAAAGACCTCAAAACTCACGCTAATAACCAGTGACCAATTTTATGATCCCTTCGTTATTGTGAGTATCCTGACCTCGATGGCATAGCGAACACCACTTTAGTTTATATATATATATATATATATATATATATATATATATATATATATATATATATATATATATATATATATATATATATATATATATATATATATATATATATATCTTATCGGATTATCGAGTTTACTCTGATTAAAATCATACATTTCTGCCTAAAGCCGCTCTTATCAAATAACCCACATTTACAAAAAAAATAAATAGCTCAGTGCTATTTAATTAAAGTTGATCTCTGTTTGAATTACGTTAAATCGCAACTCAATCTTGAAAATGTTGCTTGCAACAATTCAACATAATTCAACATAATTTGGTCAATTTTGTAACCATTAAGAAGAATGAAGGTCTCTTTTTAAATGGTGATATTTTATATATAATTGTCTACTGATATTTGAGAGGAAATTGAATATGATGGTTCTTAGACTACAGGATGTTCGTCCTCTTGATGTGGTAGAGGGAGGGACGACGTCGACGCCTCTTGCAGGAACGGTGTTCGATCCCCGATGGCTTAAGTGGTAATTGACCACCGTTCCTGATTACAGGCCTCATATTCCAGTCACCTTAATTCCCATTCTGGCTTAGTGGTTTCTCTCTCATAATTATTTAGAAAAGAAAAATATTTGGTATTTTCTTCTCATACCATTAGAAATGCTTTCCATGGTAAGGAATCTTAAAGACAAAAGTCTCACAAAAAATCTTTCCATACAAAAGCTTCCCAGGGAAAAGCGTTTCAATATAAAAGCTAATTACCAGCAAACAGCTAAAGTTATAAACTCACTTTTAGCAACAGAGAGCCTCAAGACACATCTCTCTTGTGATGCGATGTGCAGAGATGTACAGAGAGTCCTGCACATCTCTCGAGCCAAGAACACTGACCCAGAGGTGTGAGGCGTGTGTGGGGGTCCTCTTGAAACAGACAAAATACGAGGTGCTAAAACGGGCCAACCCAAGACCGTGCCCCACTTAGCAGTTACAGCCCCGCGCTCCTGTGCCAGGTAAGTCCACTACGGGCTCACCATAGTCCGTGCTACTTGCACCGCTCCTGTGCCAGGTAAGTCCACTACGGGCTCACCATAGTCCGTACTACTTGCACCGCTCCTGTGCCAGGTAAGTCCACTACGGGCTCACCATAGCCCGTGCTACTTGCCCCGCTCCTGTGCCAGGTAAGGCCACTACGGGCTCACCATAGCCCGTGCTACTTGCAACTTTTGTTCCCAGTAGCTGAATTTTAAAGCAACAACAACAACCCACATTACCTCACTAACCAAAACATGGGTGTGCTTGCGAGTCGCTACCATACCATAGTACCACGTATTTCATCCGTTGGGAAGCATAGCTAACAAAATACGGTGTCCACTATATCAGAGTACAGGTTGATGACTTATCCAAAAGAGCATCAATGTCAGTAATGACGAGGTAAATCATCAACAACATAGAAGTCATCAACAGGTGAGATAGAGAAGAAATCTTGTCCTTATGAAAGCTCATAATCCTGAAGAAATAGAATGGAAGGTGAACCTTAGGTAGTAAAAGTAGCCAAAACCAGCTACAGCAAAACATGTTTCGTCATTTGATGGGTTAAATCAAATTGACGTAAAGACAAATTGTGAAACTGATAACGATAAACTCAATTAACAATTATGTTATTGACAAACTCAATTAACAATTATGTTATTAACAAACTCAATTAACAATTATATTATTAACAAACTCAATTAAGAAATTTAAATAAAATTTAAGCAATTATGTTCTTAGCAGCGTATAAATTGTGCATTGTGTCCAAACCAGTATTTACCCAGGTCTTCTCCCGAATGAGTGAATAGTGAGTTTTCTAAAAGGATGAGTATGAGGAAATTCCACCCTGAGAGTTTTTAAAGAGATTTATGTTCGATCCCAAGACTATAGCTACAGGAATATGAGGAAATGTATATTTTGTGAGTAAAAGTTAGCTAAATACACAGTAATCTTATGAGTAATCATGATAGAGAGGATAAAGAATTACCGAAACAAACAAGTAGGAACTGAAAAGGCTGGGAGAGAAGTATAGGGAGGGGACATGACAGCGACATACAAAATTCTAAAGAGGATTTACAAAACAGAGCATGGAAACATAATGTATAATAACGAAACACAGAATAAGAAATACATGAACCATATAAACACAAATCATAGGCGTATTAGAATGAATTTAAACAAAGAAGTTATACAATGTTCATAAATTAGTTCAATGAAGAACGTGTTGAACATATTTTTACTCACCACAATTGCGCCTCAAAAAGTAAACGAAAGATATATATACTTATTACCACTTTTTATTCAAGGATTTCCCCCTTTCCCCCCTCCCCCCTCTCAAAAAATTCCGACAAGCATATATACTAAATAAATGGAATATATTAAATAATAATATATTCGTCCTATTTATAAATATATCTGAACCTAACACAAATAATTTCTTATATTTACAAGCCGAGCCGTTGCGCATGCGCACAAATAAATTAAATTTGAGTTTATTGTCATAGAATCCCTCGTTCGGTTGTTTGGCGTCGACTAGAACAGTCCGGATAACGTTTAAAGAGGATCATTAATCCGATCACAATCATCGATAATGTTCGGATATAAGAGAAGTGATTGTTTACCCTCTGTTAATGCCTGTCTCCTTATCGTTCGTTGTGGCTTTAAGATTCGCTCGCTCTCACAACTCTTAGCTCAGATTCGCCCTGATTGCTATTGGGTGACTGTGGTGAGCGAAACATTTACCGTCTGGATTTAATTAAAACAAATAGTAATCAATCTAACAATCCTGTTTCATAAATAAATAATTTATAGGCGATTAAATTAACCCCAATTTTTTTGTTTAACTCCAGCATTTGAGACTTAAAAAAATGGGGAAATTGGGAGTGGTGGAAACCATGTTAATATTTACGTGATAAATTTACGAAAACGCAAAGATTTACGAGACGGGTTCCAGGAGAGGGCAGATCCGGTTATCAGATCTTGGAGGCGGCGGCCAAGACGGCGGAGGCCAAGCCGGAGCGGCCAAGACGGAGCTGCCAAGCGTCAGGAAGCAAGTAGTATTATGCTTCCTTGAAGATGATAAAGTTTTAAAGCATATAATACTGCAATCATACTACCATCTTCGGGTGTTTTATCACGTGTGGCGCTCTGTTTGGATCTGGGCTGGTCAGGTGTTTTATTAATCGTTTTAATGCCTTTGGTGTTTGTGTTTTTGGTTAGTTAGAGAGAGTTTAACTTCAGCTGTTTGTTGGTAATAAGAACCGAAGCTCAACCCTCCGCAAGCGCAATTAGGTGAGTACACACACAAACTACCCATTTGTTTCCGCTGAGGTAGAAACAAATGGACAGAGTTTCTTATACCTGATGCGGCTATTCACCTAGTAGTAAATAGTTAGAAGTTATAAGAAGAAGTTAGACATCCTAAAGAGGTGTGTGTGTGTGTGTGAGAGAGAGAGAGAGAGAGAGAGAGAGAGAGAGAGAGAGAGAGAGAGAGAGAGAGAGAGAGAGAGAGAGAGAGAGAGAGAGAGAGAGAGAGAGAAATATATGTAGTAGATATGATAGAAGAAAATAGGTCAGTAGTCAGAACATTAGACAAAAAAAGCGGTTGGAGAGGCGGGGTCCAAGAGCCAACAGCTCGATCCTGCAGGCCCAAATAGTCAATTCAAATAGCAAATACACACGCACACACACACACACACACACACACACACACACACACATACACACACACACACACACACACACACATACACACACACACACACACACACACACACACACACACACACACACACACACACACACACACACACGCACACACAAACCTTTACTACCCAGTAATTAAAGAGAAGACAGTAATTAACTACGCAGGTGAAAATGGCTCCTTAAACGTCGAATCTCATTATATTCTCGTTGTTCAGAGTCAGTTCGTGGCAGTCGTCTTCGATGCCACCCCTCGCACGTTCAGACTGTGTTCTTAAAGGCTTCCTTTGACGCAACCCTCCTACGCGCAGATTGCGTCCGTGGACGTCTTATTCGACGCATACATCAAGAGTTGAGAGTGCGTCACGTTCTCTGGCACTCGATGCATCTCTGGCTCTCGGAAGCTCTTAAAACGCTGATATATCAGGACTTCGTTGGTTCATCTGGTATACTTCTAAATATACGCGTGTGAATATTCGATACTTAGTAACTCATTCCACATAAATACTTCTGCATACAATTTATACTGTAATCATTTCCCAAGTACAGCATTTCAGTACAATACAGTACATGTACAGTACATGTACAATACAGTACATTTCCCAAGTACTGTATTTGTAAATAAATCCGTCTTCTTAAATATATTAATAATAACAACACAATTCTTGGGAAAATCCACAAGAGCCGTGATGGGGATTCGAACCTATGTGTTGGGTAGTGCCACGCACACACTCCCCCAGACAATCAGGCAACGACATAGGTCAAAAGGATTGCAACCTGGAGTTCTCCTGAACACACAAGGATTTCCTGAGGCTTCTACTGAAGTCGGAACAGGATGCAATCTATTTGACCATGTCATGGGCTGATTGTCTGAGGTGTGTCTGTGGGACTACCCAACGCATGGGTTCGAATCCACACCACAGCTCCCACGGTTATTATTGTTATTATTATTATTACAAAATTCCCTGCCCAAAAATCGCAGAGAAAATCGTCTTCAAATTAATTGAATTTTTCTCTTCGAGTAAAAAAAAATAGTTTTATTTTTTTGCAAATTAAACAATTTTATCTGCAAATTTGTTTTTTAACAAACCAGTTTTTATTTTTAATTTCTAGCATATTCGGTTTTCATATTTCAAAACATTTTTTGTTTTTGTAATAGGAGCGGCTGCTGTCGTGATCAATAAAATTTTATAATAGACATGAAAAAGATATGAACTCTGAAATTTTAATTGATGGAAAGGAATGTTTCTTAATTGTATTTTTTATTGGTTACTTTTTGAAAGACTTTGCATAATTAGCTTCTCTCTCTCTCTCTCTCTCTCTCTCTCTCTCTCTCTCTCTCTCTCTCTCTCTCTCTCTCTCTCTCTCTCTCTCTGTCTCTGTCTCTCTCTCTCTCTCTCTCTCTCTCTCTCTCTCTCTCTCTCTCTCTCTCTCTCTCTCTCTCTCTCTCTCTCTCTCTCTCTCTCTGCCTCTCACGATGCTAGTTCAAGAGTTAAACGCTAAGTTTAATGACCATATTAAAATTTTATGAATATTAATTACAAAATAGTAATTTAGTGTAAAGCAGGCATGCTCTCGCTCCTGAATTGAATATGTTGCTTTTATGGCTTTATGAGGGCTTTATTTAATTTTATATGACTTTATATGGCTTTAAATGTCTTTGTATGGTTATATTTGGCTTTATATGGCTATATATGTCCTTTATATGGATTTACATGTTTTATATATAGCTTTGTATAGCTTTTTATGGTTTTGTATGGCTTTATATCCCTTTGTATGTCTTTATATCTTTTGATATGGGTTCATATGGCTTTATATAGCTTGATATTACTATATATATAGAAATATGTAGTTTTATATAGCTTTATGAAACTCTTTGAAACTTCATATATTTTCATTAGCTTTATATAGCGTGCTTGTCTTTTTTTTTCTTACTTCGCCTTTAATTTGACGTTGTCGAACCAAACGTCGATAAAGCAAATGGTCTACTGAAATTACCAGCACTGTAAATGTTACGTTTTCTCGAACTACGGAACATCGGTCAAGTTTCCTGCTCTTCTGGTAAGACAAAAATCACCTTAAATTTGACAGCTACTCCTGCAACCCGTTCTCGCAAATTTAATAAGTCAATATTGACTTATTAGTTGCGTGCATAGGTGACATACTAAACATAATAGTTTCCCTTGAAAAGCTTCATAGAAAACACCGACCTTACCTAACCTACTTAGTATGTTAAGATAAGCATCTTATAGCTTCGTAATTACAATTGTTACTTAACCTATTATAGGTATAGGTTAGGTAATAATTGTAATTACGAAGCAATAAGATGCTTATCTTAACATACTAAGCAGGTTAGGTAAGGTCGGTGTTTTCTATGAAGCTTTTCGAGGGAGACTATTATGTTAAGTATGTCACCTATGCACATATTTAATAAGTCAATATTGACTTATTAAATTTGCGAGAACGGGTTGACTCCTGTCAGCTGCTCTTGTTAGAAACTCTATAAAATACCTGCGACCCTTGCAACCTACTGAACATAATGGGTTCAATTGCGTCCGCCTAGGCATTTGTTATCTGGATATTTTAAAATTGGGGCCACCTGGCCAGTCCCAATAGGTCAATGGGCCACCAGGCAAGTCCCAACAGGTGGTCCGCGACACAGTCCAAGAATCTACTACATACTTAAGCCGTTAAGTGAGTTCTAGTAGAACCTACTAGACACTTAATGGTTCGGTTCCGTTGGTGATATAGAGTAGAATATTTTTAAGTCTCGTGCATCCTAAAAGTTTAAGGTAATTGTGAGAAGGGTCGAGACACTATTACCTTGTAGGAAGGAATACCAGGACAGGATAGTAAAGATGGAGTATGAGGGCAGCGTGAAGGGGAAGTAGTCTGTAACCACTTATAAGGACCACGGGGAATCGAACGTCATCCTTGTAAGAAGCAAGGCTCTCCACTTTACCGACCAGTCAAAGTGATTGATTGAGATGCACCCTGTCAGTCTGCTGGACAAAAAATATAGTTTTAAAGCCTAGTTTTATATAGCTTTATATTTCTAAATATGTTTTTGATATAAATAGCGTTAATTTACTTTGTGTGTTCTAATCCTTCAAAGAATTACTTTTGCGGTATTTTTTGTAAACAATAATGACTTTTATTCTCTTTAAAAGTGAGATTTTTTTTTCAACTGAATAAAAAACTTATGGTTTACACATATAGGAGTCTATATTACCCAAACCATATAATATAGAATTACAATGAGAATAGAATTTGAAGGACCAGCTATAGAATATATTTGAATTTGATACGACCTGTTCTATAGAAAACTTGTACATTTGTTAGCCCCTACAAATCAACGACAAAATTAATTCCCCAATTTTTTATCTAATTTATATAATAATATCTTGGTAGTCAAGTATTTTTTTTAATTCCTCAAATTAATTTTTTCTAACATAAAATATTTTTTCCCTTACCTATCTAAAGGGTCAAAGGATAAGCTCTAGAAATAAACTCGGCAAAATATGATCTAGGTCTAATTGGCAATTTACATTAATAACACCGAATCGAATGCAAAATTGCAATCTGCATGCAGTGTTCAAAAGCCGCAATATAAACAACGAAGAGCTAACTAGATAAAACAACTTTTTTAATTTAAGTATAACGATTAGTCTACTGCAATCTTCATTTTTCAAAGTTAATAACAACTTGTAAATATGGAATATAAACTGACCTCTAGTGAGAGATTTTTTTTCAACTATTGGCTTAAAAGGTGTTTGCAGTATACACACACACACACATACACACATACACACACACACACACACACACACACACACACACACACACACACACACACACACACACACACACACACACACACACACACACACACACAGTTATGGAAATGGGACTAGGAGATAGGAGACCAAAGGGACAGTACACAATGAAGGGGAACAGCCTACCTGTAACGACGCGTGAAAGAGCCCTGGGGGTGGACGTAACACCTAATCTATCTCCTGAGGCACATATTAATAGGATAACGACAGCAGCGTACTCTACACTGGCAAAAGTTAGAACATCATTCAGAAACCTAAGTAAGGAGGCATTTAGGGCGCTTTACACTGCCTACGTAAGGCCAGTCTTAGAGTATGCCGCCTCATCATGGAGTCCCCATCTGAAGAAGCATATAATGAAACTGGAAAAGGTTCAGAGGTTTGCAACAAGACTCGTCCCAGAGCTACGAGGGATGGGGTATGAAGAGCGCCTGAGGGAACTGTGCCTTACGACACTAGAAAGAAGAAGGGAGAGGGGAGACATGATAGGAACGTATAAGATACTCAGAGGAATTGACAGAGTGGACATAGACGAAATGTTCACACGGAATAGTAACAGAACGAGAGGACATGGATGGAAGCTTGAAACTCAGATGAGTCACAGAGATGTTAGGAAGTTTTCTTTTAGCGTGAGAGTAGTGGGGAAATGGAATGCACTTCAGGAACAGGTTGTGGAAGCAAATACTATTCATAATTTTAAAACCAGGTATGATAGGGAAATGGGACAGGAGTCATTGCTGTAAACAACCGATGCTCGAAAGGCGGGATCCAAGAGTCAATGCTCGATCCTGCAGACACAACTAGGTGAGTACAACTAGGTGAGTACACACACATCTAGGGTTCACATGGGGCCTGACGGCTGAGTAGACAGCGCTCAATATTCGTAATCCTAATGTCCTGGGATCGATCCTCGGCGACGGCGGAAACAAATGGGCAGAATTTCTTTCACCCTGATGCACCTGTTCACCTAGCAGTAAATAGGTACCTGTGAATTAGGCAGCTGCTACGGGCTGCTTCCTAAGGGTGTGTGTGTGGAAAAATAATCAGTTAATTGACAGTTGAGAGGCGGGTCTAAAGAACCAGAGCTCAACCCCTGCAAGCACAACTAGGTGAGTACATCTAGGTAAGTATACACACACACACACACACACACATATACATATACATACACACACACACACACACACACACACACACACACACACACACACACACACACACACACACACACACACACACACACATATACATATACATACACACACACACACACACACACACACACACACAAACACACACACACATACACACACACACACGGCGCGTGGGTGTGTGTGTGTATCTTTGAGCATACACAAAGATCCACTCAAGCTTAAAGATCCACTTTACTTAAATAAACAACTCCTAAATTATACTAACCAACTTGCAATATCATTAATGAATTCTAATGCAACACTGAGCCGATATCTACACGACAGAGACCTTGCCAGATAATGCAACATTGCCTCAAACAAACAAAAAAATCTCATTAATAATTAAATCATTAACCCGCCTCTTAGCCCCGAGACGTAAAGTCATGCAAAAATAAGATATGATTGAAATCGTGTTTTATATATAATCCTCTGACCATCACGATCAATCAAACTGTTTAGCTGTTACCTTACGGGGATATTCATGCCCGTGCCACCTCTTGGGCGGCTTAATCTTCATCAATCAATATAGGTGTCATCAGTATTCATCTTAGTTTCTTGTGATGATTCGACGAGCGATCAGTTTGAGGTGCTCTTATTACAAGCGTATACGTAGTTGACGGCTCACAGCCCCGCTCTTTTGCCAGGTAAGTCCACTACGGGCTCACCATAGCCCGTGCTACTTGGAACTTGTTCCGTGTAGCTGAATCTATAACAACAATCAAACAACGTAGTTGACAGCTCACGTGACCAATTGAAGGTGGTGATTATTCAATCTTTTCTCTGTATTTACCACTCCGTAAAGAATCCGACCTTCTAACCTAACCAGAAACGTACCAACCCAAGCAACCTATCTAACCTCTCGAGTCCGATGAGTAAGAAAACGTAGGTATTTGAGAACCATTACTTTTGATAGTAGGACGTGTTTGAAACGTGGGTCACCATGACGTAGAAAATTGCGACGCATTAGTAGTGAGGCCGGGTTGTTTACGGAGCGTCAGAACGAGAAAGAACGACGTCATTTACGCCACCGAAATCGGACGCGTTGGCCAGAAGCGTGCGTACAAACTGAGTAGCGTTATCGTTTGAGCTCGGGTTTCTAAGTACGAAGAAACCCCGAAATCATGTTTTGAAACCATGTTTCAAACATGGTTTGAAACCCATAACAAACCATGTCTGCAGACGAGGAGTCATAATAGCGTGGCTGAAATATGTAGACCAAACCACACACTGGAAAGTGATGGGACGACGACGACGTTTCGGTCCGTCCAGGACCATTCTCAAGTCGATTGTGAGAAAGGACTCACATTCTCACAATGGACTTGAGAATGGTCCAGGACGGACCGAAACGTCGTCGTCGTCCCTTCACCTTCTAGTGTGTGGTTTGGTTAATAAACCACGTTTGTTATGTCTCGTGAATTGCCAAACGCGTTAGCAAATTCTAAAATAATTCTAAAGTGGTCTATCGCCTTAAAATAATCGTATGAACCTAACAACCCAACTAGCCCGAGAGAGCGTCAACTATTGGCACGTTTTTAAATATTGCAAAACACCGGGATTTTGACGCTTTGGTCGAGAGCGTTGAATGATTGCGGTGTATTAAGCGTGAGGACAGGGTGAGGTGATTGCCAGCCCTCGGGACAGGAAACAGCAGAGGGCGCAGCAACACAGTAGCAGCAACACCTACCTCGCAACACAACCTCAGGATCAGGTCCTGCAACACCTTCCGTTAACCACAAAGTGAGGGGTCCAAGCGAGCTGCTCCCATCAATTTGGCCGAATGGACGTCAAGAACCGCTGTGCAATCCCAATTTGATAATCATTCGTCTTGCAAAATGCCTCGTTATCATCATCATTCAATAAACACACGCGATGCTTATAATACTCTAATTACCCACGGTGCAATTAATAGGTATCATTACCTATAACTAATAGCCAAGCAATGTACCAAAGGTTTTATAGAACATAGCCAAATATAAAAAACAATTTTCCTCCACTTATTTCTAATTATCACAATGGGATATTGAAGATCCAAATGCTGTATAAATTATAATGCACTCCGGTACTCTTCTGGGAGTTTCTGGTTACGCAAATCACAAGATAGACTTGTAATTAGGCATCATTGCAATCTTGCAAGAGTACAATGATTCGTCGGCAAGCTATATGGACTCAACTTAATCTTGCAAGAGTAGCAATGATTCGTCGGCAAGCTATCGGGACTCAACTTAATCTTGCAAGAGTAGAATGATTCGTCGGCAAGCTATCTGGACTCAACTTAATCTTGCAAGAGTACAATGATAACATCAACAGAAACAAATGCAATCGCAAACGATAACAAAACCAGTAAACATTCGAATTACAACCATAACATAAGCCCACAAAAACAATAAAAAACCATAAAATACTCAATGAAGAAAAACAGAAACAATTAACGAACTATGTGAAGACAATCATCTCGTGTTTCGTGTTCAGTTTAGTCCTAGTTAAACATTGCATCTAACTAACGAGGGTGTTCTGGTGCTTCGTTAGTTACTGAGAAACAAAAAGGCCCAAGCTGGCTAACGAGCCTCCAAGACACTCAACCACGGTAAGGGCCTTGTAATGTACAACCCCCTTAATGATCAAAGTGGTTTTAGTATCAACTACCTAAAGTGCCTTGTTATATACACCCATAACGATGCAACTACCATCGTAGATTAACTACCACCTCTGATTCGCTTGCTTTGACTCGTTCCCCCGTGACGTCAAGCAGATATTATTCGCTATTTGCACTCTTGAATAATTTCTTCTCAATATTAATGTCAACTCCGTCGCCTTGGCTTTAATTAAGTCTCTTTAGACCTGTTAAAACTGTATACGACGTCGTTAAGATGTGAATCACCATCGGGGCTTCACCTTAAAGCAAGGCTTAATTACTCGTTATCCAATTCAGGCCATAATGGTTGCAATACTAATGCAGCATTTGTATGAGTTTCGTCTATGCCTGCCAGCAAGTATTTACTGATGCAGCCAGTGTGATCATTGCTATTGTATTTATTGTATTTTTATGTTTTATGATCAATAATAATAATAATAATAATATTATTATTATTGCTTAGAAAAAAAAACACTTGTGTATATGGGAAATTTATGTAAGGAATTTACACCAAGTCTTCCACATTCTCCTGAGTGTTTTATCAAGGTCTGATTGCTTTATGTTTAAGACGAGACTTACATCTCAACGTCGAAGGAGACGTTGAGAATGTTGAGAACCGCGGCGATGTTGAGAATAGACGTCTAAGGAGACGTTGAGATGTAAGAACCGCGGTCTCACATGCTCGGGGTTCGCCGTTCGAGTCTCCTATAGCCCAGGTGAATGGCATGATTTAGATCTCACAATTTTCAGAACTTAGATTGGAAGGTAGGAATAGCGGTGCCACTTTTTTGCAGGTCAGCGTTCGATTCCCAAGCGCCGTTCCATTACATTTCGTAAGTTCTTAGTAAGTAAGTTCATTACGTTCAATTACAATCGTAAGCTCTTCTCCTCACATTATTTCCAATTGCTTGAGATTCATACTGCCTGATCGCTTTCTTCTGATCATCTTCAACTTGACGAAATATCTTCATCTGTCGGAACATAGCTGTCAGATCGAACGTTTATGTGTAGCATGCTATAGGTTATTTTGAGATGATTTCGGGGCTTAGCGTCACCGCGGCCCGGTCCTCGACCAGGCCTCCTTTTTGTTACACACCCCCAGGAAGCAGCCCGTAGCAGCTGTCTAACTCCCAAATACCTATTTACTGCTAGGTAACAGGGGCATCAGGGCGAAAGAAACATTTTGCCCATTTGTCTCCGCCTCCACCGGGTATTGAACCCGGAACCTCAGGACTACGAATCCAAAGCGCTCTCCACCCAGCTGTCAAGTTAGTTTAGAACAATAATTCATTACGCATTTACGCATCCGCCTACGAGAATATGGCGGGTTAGTCTATAATTCTTCAACAGTTTACGATCTTCCAAACGTTACGAGGTCGTACTTCACCCGAGTATGACGTCGATCGTAATATCATTAACAATATGACGGTCTATAGATTGTAGACACTATCGTAGAGTATTATAAACTGTTTAACGAATGCAAACGTAGCAGCAACACCAGTGTTTGCTGATATTACTGAGAAAAGATGTACAGGTTTCGAAGCTGAAGAGGCTTCATGAATCCAGAAGTGAAGATGAACAAGGATTAACGTCTGGACATACAGAACATACAGGGTATACAGGAGCGCGTCTGAACCTCATAGTGCCAGTGAAATATACTCGCCAACTTGTATAATGTCATGCGATCATTCGCAATATCACGTTATCATTCATAATGCCACGTAATCATGCGCAATATCACGTTATCATTCATAATGCCACTGGATCATTCCTGTGCAGGCGATGAGTCACAGTAACGTGGCTAAAGTATGTTGACCAGACCACACACTAGAAGGTGAAGGGACGACGACGACGTTTCGGTCCGTCCTGGACCATTCTCAAGTCGATTGTTTTGACTCAACTCGACTCGAAAGTCGACTCAAGTCGACTTTCCTTAAACCCCATTCGACTTGAGAATGGTCCAGGACGGACCGAAACGTCGTCGTCCCGTCACCTTCTAGTGTGTGGTCTGGTCAACATTGATCATTCCTACTCTCAGTGACTTGAGGGCCTAACCAGCTGGCTCACGACCATTGCTACAACTTACAAGGGACTTAGACGATGATATACGCCAAGCAAACGTCTCAAGTTGCGCCTTGAAACTCCATTAAAACGGAAGAGAAGGAATCCTTGAGTCTCGGTGCGGAAGGATCAAAAGAGTACATAGCCGTTCACACGCTAAGGGCTCGGGAACGCTATTTTTTGTTAAGGTGAGGACGCTACGCCACGCTGATCTCAAGGGTTAGAGTGAGGGAGTTACAGCTGATGATCCTAACGGGCCAATTGGCCTTCTGAAGATCCGGATAATTACTGTGAGAGAATAAATGGACTGATCCGGCTTGTGGTCGGGGCTGTTAATTATATCGTTAGAAGTATTGCTACATGTTTTCCTCCTCCCACTGTTCCTAACTACTTCCTTTTCTTCCTGCCTCTCCCCCATACTATCCTTCCTACTCTTCCTTCATTCCCATCCTCTACTAATCATTATCTCTCTATCCTTTCCTCCCTCTCTCATTTCCCTCCCTTCATTCCCTGTTAAGAAAGGACTGCGACAGGTTTTCGGTAGAGGCCATTGGAGCAGCTGTCTTTAGTGGGACTCGTGGACTTGCCTGCCTCTCCTCCCAGTCCGGCCCAACCACTTGGGCCGGACGGTAGAGCGACGGTCTTGCTTCATGCAGATCGGCGTTCAATTCCCGACCGTCCAAGTGGTTGGACACCATTCCTTCCCGTCCCACCCCAGATCCTTATCCTGACCCTTTCCAAGTGCTATATAGCCATAATGGCTTGGCGCTTTCCCTTGATAATTCCTTCCTTCCTCCCAGTCCGGACTGTAGGAGTTCTTGTGTGTGTGTGTGTACTCACCTAGTTGTGCTTGCGGGGGTTGAGCTCTGGCTCTTTGGTCCCGCCTCTCAACCGTCAATCAACAGGTGTACTGGTTCCTGAGCCTATTGGGCTCTATCATATCTACACATATCATACCTGTGTGTGTGTGTGTGTGTGTGTGTGTGTGTGTGTGTGTGTGTGTGTGTGTGTGTGTGTGTGTGTGTGTGCGTGTGTGTGTGTGTGTGTGTGTGTGTGTGTGTGTGTGTGTGTGTGTGTGTGTGTGTGTGTGTGTGTGTGTGTGTGTGTGTGTGTGAAGAGAGAGGGAGAAAGAGAGATCCTTAACAAACAAATGCTACTCTGCAATACACCTCTCAACTTCCCTCTATATCACTAATAATACAATAGTGTTAAACATTATGCAACGGGCTGTCGTGCAGTGCAGCATTATGCAATGCGAAACAAACTCCTGCAAATGTAAGGTAATAATAGTCGTGTGACTCCGGGCAAAGAACACACCAGTAACTTTAATATCCCCCCTTCCCTCCCCTTCCCCTCCCCCAATCACCCCATCCCCCCTTCCCCCATAACTCCCCCCCCCCTTAGTTTCTCTTCCCAATGTAAAATAATGTAAATTATATCATTCTCGGCTGTAAATTAGCCATTTACAACCATGTGTGTAATTACCTGTGTCTATGTCTGTATTCTAATCACGTTATTAAGTAATTCTAAACGATGACAAAGTATCTGTCCCCGTCAGTCCTTCCCCCTCTCTCGGTCTGGTGAGTGGACCGGCTGGGATGGGTGGGTGGGACAGAGGGCAGAGAGGGAGGATGGAAAAGAGAGAAGGAGAGTGGGAGACAGAAAAAGGGAAGGAAAACAATGGGTGAGTGAATGGAATAGAGAGAGATGTGATGGGGATAAAGAGAGTACGAATGTAAAGGATAAGGAAAATGTTGGATTTGGGATGGGACAGAGGAAAATGAGAGCTGGTGGAAAAGGAAGGAGGAGAAAGAGAGGGGAATGATCACAATGCTATGAGAGTGGAGATAAGCAGTCTCCGTGGTGTAGTGGTAAGACACTCGCCTGGCGTTCCGCGAGCGCTATGTCATGGGTTCGTATCCTGGCCGGGGAGGATTTACTGGGCGCAATTCCTTAACTGTAGCCTCTGTTTAACGCAACAGTAAAATGTGTACTTGGATGAAAAAACGATTCTTCGCGGCAGGGGATCGTATTCCAGGGACCATAGGATTAAGGACTAGCCCGAAACGCTACGCGTACTAGTGGCTGTACAAGAATGTAACAACTCTTGTATATATCTCAAAAAAAAAAAAAAAAAAAAAAATAAGGGGAAGAGTGATATGGGTAAATGGAGTACGTAAGGAAATGATGAGAAAAGAAAAGGAATAGGCCAAGGAAGGGGTGTAGGTAAAAAAAAAACATGTGGAAGAGAGAGAGATAAAAAGCAGAGGGACAGAGGTGATTGCAGGAGGAAAAAGAAGGGAAGAGGCGGATGGCGATAAAGGAAGTAAAAGAAGGGTGTGAAGAGGAAGACGAAAGTAACATGAAGGGAAGAAGGTGAAGAAGACACACACACACACACACACACACACACACACACACACACACACACACACACACACACACACACACACACACACACACACACACACACACACACACACACACACACACACACACACACACACACACACACACACACACACACATACACAAAAGAACCAGAGAGAAATTAGAAAGCACTTTTTCAGTGACAGTAGATAATAAATGGAATGCATTAGACAGTGATGTGGTGGAGGCAGACTCCATACACGGTTTAAATGTAGATATGGTAGAGCCCAGTAGGCTCAGGAACCTGTAAACCAGTTGATTGACAGTTGAGAGGCGGGACCAAAGAGCCAGAACTGAACACCCATCAAGCATATATATATATATATATATATATATATATATATATATATATATATATATATATATATATATATATATATATATATATATATATATATATATATATATATATATATATATATATATGTGTGTGTGTATATCATGAAAGTAAACAACGTGATTAAAAATGTGACAATGTCAGACCACGGAGGAAAAATGAAACAGGAATTTCCTTAAGTACTTTCGTATATTAATACATCTTCACTCCTTCTGAAGATGTATTAATATACGAAAGTACTTAAGGAAATTCCTGTTTCATTTTTCCTCCGTGGTCTGATATTGTCATATATATATATATATATATATATATATATATATATATATATATATATATATATATATATAGAGAGAGAGAGAGAGAGAGAGAGAGAGAGAGAGAGAGAGAGAGAGAGAGAGAGAGAGAGAGAGAGAGAGAGAGAGAGAGAGAGAGAGAGAGAGAGAGAGAGAGAGAGAAAGAGAGAGACCCTATTGTCAGAACCCTCAGTTTATGCATCATATTTCCACAAGATTTAGCTCGCCTCCCCCTCCAAACAAATAGAAAATCTTCATAGAAAACGGAAGCCACCATTTCAGCAGACGTACCCTACAAATTGGTGCTCTAAATTACGGCATAAAACGGGGACTTTTTCTTGTGAATTCTTTTTTATTATTGAACTAAATTGCAAAACTGTATTGCACGCGCGTGTGGAGCCAGTATGGATTTAGAACGTTTATTTTTTTTTTTATTTAGAATCGAACGGAAGTTGCAATTTTTTACGGGCGATCACTGCGTACTTTATGTTAAGGAAGGTGGGTGCGTAGTAGGTCAGCTGGCTGATGTTCTATACTGTATAATGTATCCTGTAGCTCTTTTATTAAGTCTAGTCTCCATTATTTTACTGTATAACTAAATCATTTCCTTACTACTTTATTACCAAAGATATTCGAAAACAAAATAATCCTGTAACTCAATTGAGAAAGTTGTTTCTCACCCATGTACTCCCTTGTTCGTTTCCCCTCAATTGTGAAATTACATGCACTTATTTTCCCAGCCAATTTATCAAAGTATTTTGTATGTCGTCATCATGTCTTCTCTACCTCATTTCTCATCCAGTGAAGTGACATTTAGTTCCTTTAGTAATTCTCATTATTTCATGCGTTTAATCGAACTCTGGATTCCAGATTGTGAGTCGAGAGAAAAGCTGGTGATATATGATTAATTTTTAATATCCTATTCGTTTGGTTTCTCGCCCGTTCGATGGATTCCAAGAACTAAACAACATCACGTTGCATTTGTAGGAGTTAAACTCTAGTAGCCATCTGTTAAATAATTCCGGCAATATATATATATATCCATGTCATGACAGTTCCTGCACCATGATTATTGGTATTTGGTATGTATATATGTGGGTAAATGTGTGTGTGTGTGTGTACTCACCTAGTTGTACTCACCTAGTTGTGTTTGCGGGGGTTGAGCTCTGGCTCTTTGGTCCCGCCTCTCAACCGTCAATCAACAGGTGTACAGATTCATGAGCCTATCGGGCTCTGTCATATCTACACTTGAAACTGTGTATGGAGTCAGCCTCCACCACATCACTTCCTAATGCATTCCATTTGTCAACCACTCTGACACTAAAAAAGTTCTTTCTAATATCTCTGTGGCTCATTTGGGCACTCAGTTTCCACCTGTGTCCCCTTGTGCGTGTTCCCCTTGTGTTAAATAGACTGTCTTTATCTACCCTATCGTGTGTGTTATCGTGTATCGTGTGTGTGTGTGTGTGTGTGTGTGTGTGTGTGTGTGTGTGTGTGTGTGTGTGTGTGTGTGTGTGTGTGTGTGTGTGTGTGTGTGTGTGTCTGTGTGTG
Organism: Procambarus clarkii; assembly: GCF_040958095.1. Classification (NCBI taxonomy): domain Eukaryota; kingdom Metazoa; phylum Arthropoda; class Malacostraca; order Decapoda; family Cambaridae; genus Procambarus; species Procambarus clarkii. The sequence goes on from NC_091180.1 coordinate 25,998,288, forward strand.
TGTGTGTTTGATTTTATTTATATTTTTCAACAAAAAGTTATTGTTGCTGCGGTTGTTTGCGAGAAAAAAATGTGACTATAATTTTATTCTTTCTCGATAAATTAGAAGACGGTAGAATTTTTATCGTATCATTGTATGCTGTTGCATTAGTGAAATAATGCTGAGCCCAGGAGCTGAAGCACGCTTAAACAAGCCGTTGGAGTGAGTAGCATTAGGTAGAAACTCTGAGATACTGGAATAAATCGCTCGTTACAGCCCCTCCATCTTGCCCAGTTGTAGTCATTCTTAAGTCTGTAGTCTTTCTTAAGTCTGTAGTCTTTCTTAAGCCTGTAGTCTTTCTTAAGCCTGTAGTCTTTCTTAAATCTGTAGTCTTTCTTAAGTCTGTAGTCTTTCTTAAGCCTGTAGTCTTTCTTAAGTCTGTAGTCTTTCTTAAGCCTGTAGTCTTTCTTAAGTCTGTAGTCTTTCTTAAGCCTGTAGTCTTTCTTAAGCCTGTAGTCTTTCTTAAGTCTGTAGTCTTTCTTAACCCTGTAGTCTTTCTTAAGTCTGTAGTCTTTCTTAAGTCTGTAGTCTTTCTTAAGTTATTCTTCAACTCCTTGCGAGTATGTCGGTATCTTCAGTCGGCTCAGTTCCATCTACACAGAGGAAGATTTAGAAGAAACTACTTCCTTAATCATACACATAAGGATGGTGATTCCACCAATTACTGTCTTTCCCGTGAGTATTACTGCCAATTTCCTGCTAAATATTTACCGCAAGAACGTTGGCCAATACTTGGAAAACCAATTTGCCGAAAGAGCAGCTGCTGAAAATAAGGCGTATAACTTTTCACTCTTTCCAGAATTGGATGGGAATAGTCACTCTTTGTGTTTGCTGGTATTCACAACAGAGTCGTAGTATTAGTCGTAGTAGTAGTCGTAGTAGTAGTCGTAGTAGTAGTTGTAGTAGTCGTAGTAGTAGTTGTAGAAAACAATATAGAACGAATCGCAGTAGTTTTGGATTTTTTTTTTTAAATTGTCCAATTTTCCGATCACGATTAAAATGTATTCTGAGTGATGTCTTGAACTAGTGTATGATGATTAGATGAGTGAACAGACATTTATGAATAATGGATTTGAATAGGAGTCATAAGTCTCTCTCTGTTCTAGTAGACAGACTAATGTGTTAGTCTGTTAGTATGAGACATAGAAAGTTTCTCAATTATTATTATTATTATTATTATTATTAGGCATCCATCAGTCTCAGAAGACTATGGGGTTGTGCTCTGGTTGTCGGTCTGGAGTGGCCTCTCCAGGGCGCAAAGCCAGGGGAGGTTGACATGGTGGAGAAGCTGTTACCCATGCAGCAGGTCCCCCCCTCTCCACGGAACCGAAATCTCCAATTATTCTGTGTATTATTAAACACACTAACTTGATATATATATATATATATATATATATATATATATATATATATATATATATATATATATATATATATATATATATATAGTTTTGACTTTAAATCCGGGGACTGGAGAGGCGTAGATAATGCTGTGAATGTATGAAATAACTTCCGATGGTTGTCATGGAGATCCGGCTTGGGGGCAGACGTTTCTCTATATTATCTTTGCTTTCATTTCCCGCCCCTCCCCCCCCCCCAACACCTCCCCC
>NC_091180.1:26000436-26068425 GCF_040958095.1 Procambarus clarkii
TATAACATAATTAACTCCTCAGGCTTGCATTTATATATATACACACACACACACACACACACACACACACACACACACACACACACACACACACACACACACACACACACACACACACACACACACACACACACACACATATATATATATAACAACATCATGTTCTTCACTTTGCAAAACTCAGAACATCATTCAAGAACCTAAATAAGAAGGCTTCTGATGAGAATATCAGAAGCTCTCCAAAGTTCATTATAAAATGAACTTTGAACACTTGCTTTGCAATACTTTTGCAAGGAACATATACACCAGGAGGTATATTGCACCGTTTATCAGAGCATTTACTAAGTCCAGATCTGGACTTTGTCTAGGACCGAAGAATACTTGTTCATTGTTCTTTAAGCTCGATTCTGTAGCCTTAATATCCCTCCGAAGATTAATAGGCCTTAGGCCTAACGTCACATGTAACACTTCATCAATCAATATATTTAAAAAAAAAATACAGAATCCCATTTTCATATAACTACGTCTATTTTAGACTTGAACTTGGCAATAGAAGAGAACGAAATCTAAAGGAATAAAGATGGAGACTTTTGGCAGAATTTCGCCCTAATTCAATATACTACAACTACTCATTTACAACGTCTATCAAAGTAATGCATCTTGATGGTAAGACAATAAATAGCTTTGGCATTAAATACAAAAAAAAAATCTAATTTGCCCCAGAAAATATTAATTATTAAAGACACAAGTGAAATTATGCAACGTAATAATATGCAATCGACAATTCTCAATGTTTGCCTTTCTCAGCTGTCCCTTAAGGGCAAGTCTATCTGCTTGCAAATTGGCACATATTACGAGCATTACACGAAGGGAGAATTTGCATACTGATTTGCGTGAGATCATTTTTCTCTCTCAGACTTTGCTGTGGGGATCATCTTGCCGCGAAATTTTGAAGCCGCTGAAAATTGTGAACCAATTTTATGAAAGACAATTACAACAAGTAGCCCATTAATTGGGGAGGCCTGACCACCTTGCCAATTATTAGGAATTAAAACGCATAAATTTGTTGTTTTTCCTGTGCAAACACTTCCAATTAGAAGCTTCTAATTTTATAGCTTCCTTTTTAAGTGTCCATTATCTTCTCCTCAGTTTTATGACTAAATTATATGTTGGGAATAATAGGCTGAGGCTTTAGTCCAGCGGTTCTGTATAATAAGTTATACGTAGAGTCTGGCAGTGTTTAATGATTCTGCAGGAGAGTAAAGCAAAGTCAGAAGGACTGTCCTTGGTGCTGGGAGCCACCGTGGGTGTGTGTGTGTGTGTGTTGTAACTCGTCCTCCTAATGCAACGTCGCAGTTTTTGACATATACTCTACCTAAAGCCGAAAAATTGTCGTATTAAAAAATGGTATTAGCGGCTCGCGAAATTGATGTACTTTCCCGTTTTCTGCTTTGGGTTCTCTGGTTGGTTAGGATAAGGATACTTTAGTACGACTGTTTTTTTTGGCGTTGGGGAGCCTTAGGAGAACGGGCTGGTGTGTACTCACCTATTTGTGCTTGCGGGGGGTTGAGCTCTGGCTCTTTGGTCCCGCCTCTCAACAGTCAATCAACTGGTGTACAGGTTCCTCAGGTTCCAGGTGTGTGTGTTTAATATTTGTATTTACTATTTGTGCCTGCTGGAGCGAGATTTTAGCTCTTGGACCCCCGCCTTTCTAGCCAATTTATATTTCTTCTATTGTATGCACTACATATATTTCTCTCTAACACACGCACACACACAAACACATCCCCAGGAAGCAGCCCGTTGCAGCTGTCTAACTCTCAGGTACTTTTTACTGCTAGGTGAACAGTGGCATGAGGGTAAAAAAAACTGCCTAATTGTGCCTCGGCCGGGTATCGAACCCAGGCCCTTAGGACTTCTACCCCCGAGCGCTGTCCACTCAGCCGCGAAGCCCCGATGTGTGTGTGTATGTGTGTGTGTGTGTGTGTGTGTGTGTGTGTGTGTGTGTGTGTGTGTGTGTGTGTGTGTGTGTATGTGTGTGTGTGTGTGTGTGTGTGTGTGTGGTAGATGTTGGCAAAATTGAAATTTCAGTCGCTGTTGCTGTTGTTGTTGCTGTTTTAGATTTAGTTACTGGAAACAAAAAGTTGCAAGTAGCACGGGCTATGGTGATCCCGTAGTGGACTTACCTGGCACAGGAGCGAGGCTGTAACTCTGTGTGGCAAAGTTCGTTTCCCATATGCATTCATGATGAGGATGTTGCAAGGTGAATCTCTCTCTCTCTCTCTCTCTCTCTCTCTCTCTCTCTCTCTCTCTCTCTCTCTCTCTCTCTCTCTCTCTCTCTCTCTCTCTCTCTCTCTCTCTCTCTTTTCTCTCATTTTCTCTCTTTCTCTTTCTCTTTTTCTGAACGTCATAAACACTATATGGCTCAACCCGTCCTCGACTCAAGTCCATTACATCCAGCGGTCAACCCCACAGACGCATTCATAAATTTTAACATACTGTTCATTCAAAACGGGAATTTTCTCAAGTATAAATTAATATTATAATATATTAGCATATTGTGCATATATAGGCATAGGTTAGGTGTTTAGGTTAGGTTAGGTTAGGTTAGGTTAGGTTAGGTTAGGTTAGGTTAGGTTAGGTTAGGTTAGGTTAGGTGTTTAGGTTCTGTTGGCGATTATTTGTATTTGTAGTACGTGGGTGAACCATTTATAGCGTTGTGATTCGAACAAAATTCGTCAGTGAAACACTTGTTCCGGATATGTTCGAACGTCAGCAGTTGTGAGTCGTGTGTAAACCGCTTTTCATTCATAAACAGGGGGTTTGGTGGGTGCATGGAATCACTTTTGGATCTTTGTTTGGAGGACGGGCTGTATGGCTCCAGGATTAACGAATTCCAACTTATGACGTTCGAACATTTCTCTCGAACTGTTCGAAAAACAAACAACCCCTGTGACCACAAAACCAACTACAGACTGAACCTAATCACCTAACCTACGCCTAAATATACACACAATAACCTCATTTCTTAATTTTACCTTCGAAAAACTTCCGATTTTGACTGGAGAGCGCGTTATAACTGTGAACGGGCTGCGGGATAGAATGAACCCAGTCTCAGACCGGCTCGGTTCATGAACGCGGTCCGAAGCAAGTTTGTTGTGTGTGCGCGTGGCGGACATCACTCCTCCACACTCACGCGCAGGTTAGCATGATACACTTCTCCAGCTGACCTCTCGCTATCAACGACAAAATTTACGTTGAAATAAACAGCGAAAGAGAGAAAAGCGTAAGTGCCAGAATGAATTGTCTCGGTGAAATGATATTCAAATAGAGAAAATATGAAATAAGCGTAATTGTGTGTGTGAGTGAAGCGTGTTGTTGAACCATCCCAAACGACTTGTTAACCCCCCCCCCCTTGAAGTGGGGTCGCTCGAGACCCGGGTCAAAGGGGGGGAGGGGGTGTGGACCGTAGAAGACATACGATTGTCAGATGATTAATTAGGATACGAACACATAAAAGCGAAGAAAGGTAGGGAATAGTGAGAGGAAGATTTGATACAACGAGAGATTATGTAATTAAATTATATGGAAAATTAAATATTGGTGAATGAAGGGAATTAAAATCTAAAAGAAGTGAGGTGAATTCATAGCTAATGAAGTGAAGTGAATTCAAAACTAATGAAGTTAGGTGAATTCAAAACTAATGCAGTGAAGTGAATTCAAAACTTATGACGTGAAGTGAATTCAAAACTAATGAAGTGAGGTGAATATACAAGTAATGAAATGAAGTGAATTCAAAACTAATGCAGTGAATTTAAAACTAATGAAGTGAAGTGAATTCATAACTAATGAGGTAAAGTGAATTCAAAACTAATGAATTGGAGTGAATTCAAAACTAATGAGGTGAAGTGAATTCAAAACTTATGACATGAAGTGAATTAAAAACTAATGAAGTGAAGTGAATTAAAAACTAATGAAGTGAAGTAGTTAAAAACTAATGAAGTGAAGTGAATTCAAAACTAATGAAGTGAGGTGAATTCAAAACTAATGAAGTGAGGTGAATCCAAAACTAATGAAGTGAGGTGAATTCAAAACTAATGAAGTGAAGTGAATATAAAACTAATGAAGTGAAGTGAATTCAAAACAAATGAATTGAAGTGAATTCAAAATTAATGACGTGAAATGAATTCAAAAGTAATGAATTAAAGTGAATTCAAAACTAATGAAGTGAAGTGAATTCAAAACTAATAAAGTGAAGTGAATTCAAAACTAATGAAGCCAGTGCCGCGGCCATCATCCACAGGAGGCCTACAGGACTTGTACAGGTAATCTTCGGGACTTCTACAGGACCTCTACCGTAGAGGAACATCAAGCGATAACACACACAGGCTTAGAGGTGAGCTAACTAGTAGTTTGTCCGGCTATTAATTGGCGATCAAGTAGTTCGTGTACGGCGCATGTATAAATACACGTTCCGTATAGTATACGGAACGTGTATTTGGTATATTTTTTTAGGATGGAATTGGGGGCATGCGTTTATATTTAATGTAGTATAGATGCCCGTATGCAATATTATTGCATACGGGCACCTATACTATACTAAATATTATTTAGTATAAATATTATTTAGTAGAATCGAAAGTACATTACGAAAGTACACCCGCGTTCGAATGCACACGAAGGCCTTCGAGATCTCATATGTTCACCACTTCTTGAAAGTGGAATCTGATACTGTAAGTTATCACAGACTTCACACACTGACCCCCTTGAGGCTGACCCCCTTGAGGGTGACCCCCTGAGGGTGACCCCCTTGAGGCTGACCCCTGACGCTGAAACCTGACCCCTCTGACGCTGGCTTCTCACGTTGTCTACTAGGATAGACAACTGTCTACTCAGTGCTTTTCTCTTGTTAATTTCTCGTCAGAGTAAAAGCATTCGCGCTTCTTGAACTCCTTATCGTCTCCAACTAGGAGCTAGGAATACATTCTTCCTGGGGATAAAGATATATTAAGAACTAGCACACTAGGAGATAACTAGTTCCCCCCCTTTATTCTACCTCTACGTTTTCTCACAGTGTTTCCTTGTGTTTCGATTTCTACCTTTTTATTCCGTGTTTCATGTCTCCGGTTTCATCCCTATTTTCTGGTGGTAGAGTCGTGGACATGATATCTGTATGTGGTAGAAAATACAAAGAAATACAGTCTACTTTCCCGCCCCCAGTGTCCAGATTCACATCAGGAGGCTTCAAAACAAACTTGGAAAGTGTAAGGAGGGGGAACCAATTAACCTCAAGAACCAATTTCACCATTTGTCTTATCCCGGCTGTCTGTCTCACTTCCTGGGTATGTAGGGAGTAGGTAGAGATTATACTCTCAAAAGCCTATACCAGTACTATTTGTAGCCTCGGCAACCAGTACCCCCTATACTCTTTTACAGGTACTGGTAGCGTTAGTATAGTTCGATAGTTGTAGCCACGACAGGCTTGTCAATCGCAGGATTGATCTCAAGCACCAGAGAGATTAAGCATCAGTACTTGAGGTACTGATACTAGTTCACAGGTTCACAGATTATACTGATTGTAGGTTCAGCAGTGTCGTGACTAATAGTGGTACTAGTAGCAGCATTAGTAGGACCAGTAGCAGCACTACACACATACACACACCTCTCTCCTCCAACACACATACACACACCTCTCTCCTCCAACACACATACACACACCCCTCCCCCCAACACACAAACCTCTCTCCTCCAACACACATACGCACACACACCCCTACACATACATTCGTAAACACTCATTATCCCTCACAGTCGTGCACGAATATACATACCAATTTACGCAGAATTTACGTACGTATACACAAATGAAATGACGTGAATTCAAAGTTAACAAAGTGAAGGAAAATGAATTCAAACGTAAGGCAGTGAAGTGACTTCACAACTAATGAAGCCAGTGGGTGTGATGCCAGTGCCAGTGCCAACATCCGTTATCCATATCCAACCGGTTCTCCTAAAAGCACATAGTATTTTGACGTATACTTTCCCCTACGGTCAAAAACCGGTGGATTAGAAAGTGGCTGCTAGCGAAATTGACGTAACGTCCCGTTTTCTATTCGTGGGTCCTCGGGTAGGTTAGGTTCGGGGGGACATTAGTATACAAGAGTTTTAGTGACGTAGGGTAGCGCTGAGGACTGCTTCATTACCATACACTGGCTGAACTGGTCACTGGGTACCGAACACCTGTTATACACAGGATGGCTACTTACTGCACCGTTGATGTCTCTCTCTCTCTCTCTATACATATATATAATATATATATATATATATATATATATATATATATATATATATATATATATGTCGTACCTAATAGCCAGAACGCACTTCTCAGCCTACTATGTAAGGCCCGATTTGCCTAATAAGCCAAGTTTTCCTGAATTAATATATTTTCTCAATTTCTTTTCTTATGAAATGATAAAGCTACCCATTTCATTATGTATGAGGTCAATTTTTTTTTATTAGAGTTAAAATTAACGTAGATATATGACCGAACCTAACCAACCCTACCTAACCTAACCTAATCTATCTTTATAGGTTAGGTTAGGTTAGGTAGCCGAAAAAGTTAGGTTAGGTTAGGTTAGGTAGGTTAGGTAGCCGAAAAACAATTAATTCATGAAAACTTGGCTTATTAGGCAAATCGGGCCTTGAATAGTAGGCTCAGAAGTGCGTTCTGGCTACTAGGTACGACATATATATATATATATATATATATATATATATATATATATATATATATATATATATATATATATATATATATATGCAGAATAACCACATGTGAAAAATAGAGAATGCTTAACGCGTTTTCGGCTAATTCGCCTTCATCAGAGCAAAGTAAAATGAAGATCTTCATTCTACTCTGATGAAGGCGAATTAGCCGAAAACGCGTTAAGCATTCTCTATTTTTCACATGTGGTTATTCTGCATATATATATATATATATATATATATATATATATATATATATATATATATATATATATATATATATATATATATATATATATATGAACACGTATTGCAGGGGGTGAGAATAGCTTGAGCTACCTCATCCCTTAGTGTTTACATATTCCTCGATAAACGTATTTGAATTTGAAACGTTGCCCTTGAAAATACGTTAATAACCGTCTGTTTCTGTGAAGGGCCAAAGACGATGATTATCAAAAGGGGTGAGAGAAAGAGAGCGAAAGAAAAAGAGCTATGATTTCCCAATCCGTAAAGAATGAAACGCTTAACCTCAGCATTTAAGCACCATAATCTTAACGCATTATATGCATCGGCTTCGATAGCTTAGAATGGTTGCAGGGGGATTAGTACGGTTGTGATTAGACCAAACAGTTGCATTTTTTTAACGGATTGGCCAATTGAGAGAACGTGATTGTGAATGAAGGATAGATGGCTTCCTCTTCGGTTACAAATATACTGGATCATTATAACGTGGGACTTCACCAGCATTGGCTAACGAGGAGTCAGCGCTATCGAGCAATGAACCAGTATTAAGAAGCGAGAATGCAGCACTAGTTAGTGAGGATTTAGGATTCAGCGAGGTAGGATTATTTGTGCCTCGTCCGGCAGTTAAGGACGTTAAGAAGTAAAGACTCATGCGTGAGAGAGAGAGAGAGAGAGAGAGAGAGAGAGAGAGAGAGAGAGAGAGAGAGAGAGAGAGAGAGAGAGAGTCACACAGCTGTTAAGAAATAGGTGAAGATACCATAAGGACGAAGAGCCAAAACGAATATCACTCCTTTCCTCTTCCCCCCCCCAAATCACCCCCATTTCCCCCATTTGCCCAGCTTCACCTCCCACTCTTCCTCCACCCCCCCCGTCCCCCCCCTCCTCCTCCTCCTCCATCCCCATTAGCGATTAGACTCGTCACCATTAGGGGTTAAAGTAATGAGATTCCGCTCCATTAGCCCTGACAGGAGGACGCAATCACCAATATTAGAGATCGTAAGACCGTGCAATAACCCTCATCACCTCACAGCAGCTTAAATCACCCCATCCCCCAACACATCCCCCCCCCCCCCCTCACCACCTCCTCTCTCTCTCTTCCTCCTCAACATTGCTACAGACGCGGGTTCTCTGGACGCGAAACGGAATCCAAATCACTCCGGCTTTAGGGGGGAATAAAGCAAATTGAACCCGTCACCGCAAAGAGATGCCATTTACAAACGGAAACCTCTCATTTCTCCAATGGCGGCACCAGGTGCACTCGCAGAGAGAGACTGAGAGACTGAGAGAGAGAGAAAGATAACGCAGCCGGAAAAAGCCTGTTGGCTCACTTGACCGACATCATAAATCGTCCGTGAATGACACTACGCTCGCCGGTCCGTGTCTCCCGAAGCGAGTCCTTCCTCTGCCTAAATGGTTAATAGGTAGGAAATTGCAAATTGGATCGCCCACACCTGTTAGAGGTTAGGAGGGATGAGGCGGTGTGCGAACGAGAACAGGGTAAGTGGGAGGATTAGGAGGTAGGTGGGGGGGGCCAGTGTTTGACTCATGGCACAAGTAATTGGTGTTACTCACTAGAGGAGTAACTGGCTATGACTGCAGGGGGAAAGATAGTTGGGTATAACTGGTGGGTAGGATGACTGGGTATAACTGACAGGGTAAGATAACTAGAGAACCCGGGGGGGGGGGACGAACAGGGGGAGATGTAGTGACTCTTAATATATCTTGTTATCGCGTTTACCTTCAAATCAGCGTAATGTGTTTATCTTTGATCAGTATTACGACCCTGATGTTTTGGTCTTTAACTCACCATGATGTTACGATCTCTAGCTTAACATGATGTTACGGTCTCTAGCTTAACCTGATGTTACGGTCTCTAGCTTAACCTGATGTTACGGTCTCTAGCTTAACCTGATGTTACGGTCTCTAGCTTAACCTGATGTTACGGTCTCTAGCTTAACCTGATGTTACGGTCTCTAGCTTAACCTGATGTTACGGTCTCTAGCTTAACCTGATGTTACGGTCTCTAGCTTAACCTGATGTTAGATCCAGTTTGTGTGTTTCAGGAGACTAAATCTGTATAATTCTTATTCCCCAGGTCCCTTGCATTGATGCATTGATTTGAAGAAGTGTTTTCCATTTTTTTTTTAGATTCTTTGTGCAGATTTGTCCTGTGACTGTTCCTCTCTCTCTCTCTCTCTCTCTCTCTCTCTCTCTCTCTCTCTCTCTCTCTCTCTCTCTCTCTCTCTCTCTCTCTCTCTCTCTCTCTCTCTCTCTCTTTTTGAAGTTTGAGTGTGTCTCGCTTTTCCCAGACCCTGTCATAATCCAACTCTTCCCTAAACCTTCTCCCTTATCCTCCTCCACTTCTACCTTCCCTCCTTCATTCCCCTTCTTCTCAGCATCCTCTCTTCCCCCCTTCTCTCTGCTCTTCTCACCTCCCTTTCTGATCTCCCCCTGTTGATTTTTTCCTATCAATCCCTTGCCTTCTCCCTCTACTTCTCCTCCATTATCCTCCCTTGTACTCTTCCCATTTCTTCTCCTATCCCCCCCCCCTCACTCCCTCCCAGCCCCCCCCTCACACCCACCTTCGCTACGTGGGTAACTGAAGACGCCGGCCAGAACCTTAGCTACTGATAATCCGCCCTAAGTCATCATCTTATCCTTCCTTCCTGTGAGGGATTAGCGTGCTTGGTAATCGTCGGAGTGTGACGCCCGTCACTGGAGAAAGGAAATACCCCCTTCCCACCTCCCTAGATGTGGGAAAGGGTGTGTGTAAGGAAAGGGGGAGAGTAGTCGGGTAAGGAAAGGGAGTTAGGTAACTCCCTTTACCTACCTAAAGCGGTGAAGTTTCTGTGGGAAGAAAACATATTACCATGAGAGTAGGAAAGGGGGAAAGGGGGGAAGTTACCTACCTAAGTTAGGTAACTTAGGTAGGTTAGTTCAGTTATTTCAGTCTTGAAATGTTTATTTTTTTCTCTTGTGTAGTTAGGTTAACTAGACATTGGTTTTCATTTGTCTCATGAGTTGATTATTTACAAGATAATTGTAACTGGTTGAATTGTTGAAGGGATCATATGTATTCAATACCAAATAGAATGAAATAACTTTTAGAATGAAATAACTTTTAGAATGAAATAACTTTTAGAATGAAATAACTTTTAGAATGAAATAACTTTTAGAATGAAATAACTTTTAGAATGAAATAACTTTTAGAATGAAATAACTTTTAGAATGAAATAACTTTTAGAATGAAATAACTTTTAGAATTAAATAACTTTTAGAATTAAATAACAAATAGTTTTAAATAACAAATTATCTTCGTTAGAGAGTCTTGCAGTTTGTTAGTTCAGTTGTTTGTATTAAGGTGAACTAATCTCGCTAAATGTGTGACTTCTTGATGGGCGCCTGACAGCTGGGTGGACAGCGCTTCGGATTCGTAGTCCTGAGGTTCCGGGTTCGATTCCCGGTGGAGGCGGAGACAAATGGGCAAATTGTTTCTTTCACCCTGATGCTTCTGTTACCCAGCAGTAAATAGGTACCTGGGAGTTAGACAGCTACTACGGGCTGCTTCCTTGGGGGGGAGGGGTTGTGTAACAAAAAGAAGGCCAGGTCGAGGACCGGGCCGTGGGGATACTAGGCCCCGAAATCATCTCAAGATAACCTCAAGATAACCTCCAATCACTTGGGCTCTGGAAGACTCGAACTGCGAACCTTCGGTGTATGTTTTCATACCTCTATATCGACCGAGCTATTGAGTGCTATTAATAAGGAAAGTTTATTTCCACGGAGGTGTGGATGACAATTTTACGAGAACTTTTTTGTACCAATACTTTGGATAATTCAGAACTTGTAGATACCCAGTGAGCCGGTCGGCCGAGCGGACAGCACACTGGACTTGTGATCCTGTGGTCCTGGGTTCGATCCCAGGCGCCGGCGAGAAACAATGGGCAGAGTTTCTTTCACCCTATGCCCCCCTGTTACCTAGCAGTAAAATAGGTATCTGGGTGTTAGTCAGCTGTCACGGGCTGCTTCCTGGGGGTGGAAGCCTGGTCTAGGACCGGGCCGCGGGGACACTAAAGCCCCGAAATCATCTCAAGATAACCTCAAGATAAGATAACCCAACTCATACATTTTGAAAATAAAGGAAGCGACTTTTGGGCGCTTTTGGGGCCTTTTCGATCCAGGACGGACCGAAACGTCGGCACTAACCTAATTGAGTGTGAGTAGAGTGTCTATAATGATTATTAACTTCCTTTTTGTGTGACTTAATGTCTGTCTGATGGTAATGACTATAATGCTGATGATAATGACTATATGTGTAAGGTGTTAGATAAATCATTATACCATGTAGGGTGGTAGGTCTCTTCCCTGCGCACATTGCAAATACATTGTTTTCAACATTCGACTTTCAACATTCGACTTTCAACATTCGACTTTCAACATTCGACTTTCAACATTCGACTTTCAACATTCGACTTTCAACATTCAGTCGTCGACTTTGTTTTCACGTTTTTTTTTCAACATTAAATATTTAACAGTGAGTTTCGAGCATCTTTCTTATGACCAGGAAAAGGCATGTCTCGCCTCATGGGGTCTACGTAGCGCAACGGTGAAACTAGGGTGACAGATTGCTCGCACCGGTTGGTCCCGGTATCATTAACGTAGACTTGAGTGTGTATGTGTGTGTGTGTGTGTGTGTGTGTTAGTGTGTGTGTGTGTGTGTGTGAGAGAGAGAGAGAGAGAGAGAGAGAGAGAGAGAGAGAGAGAGAGAGAGAGATTGTTGAATATGCTTATCCAAAGTATTTATACACACACACACACACACACACACACACACACACACACACACACACACACACACACACACACACACACACACACACACACAAAATTCACAATAACAAAAGCACATATGCAAGCGAACGAGGCAATCAAATAATAAACACACAATTTTTTTATGTATTTGTGAGATGAGGTAGGGAGCAGGAGGTAGAGAAGGAGGGGGGCGGGGGAAGAGAGAGAGGGGGGGGGGGGAGGGGTTGTACTCTTATAATAAACTTATTAAGGCAACTCAGAGTACTCTTGACATGTGATTATCCTCGTTACCTGTTGGGGTCATGTCCCCTCCCCCCCCCCTAGTTAATCCCTCTTTAATTGGTCCCCTCCCCCCCCGTTCCTAGTTGATCTCCCCCTCTCCCAGGGTCCTCTCCCACCCATAGTAATCCCCCTCCCACCCACCCCACTCCCCCAAAGATTGTCTCCCCCGTACCATTGTTCTCTGGTTGGGTATTGTGTTTGTGTCCTTGTAATTGTGTGGTTGACGGTGATTGTTCCTCCTTGTCTGCGCCACCAATTGTTGAACTCGTTGATTTATTTATATGGAGAAAGGTTTTAAGCATTTGTAATAAGAAGGTTCATTATAAAGTGTGTTTATCTCTCTCTCTCTCTCTCTCTCTCTCTCTCTCTCTCTCTCTCTCTCTCTCTCTCTCTCTCTCTCTCTCTCTCTCTCTCTCTCCAGACACTTGTGTGGCTGTGGTGATGGAACAGGTCTTCTTTCTATTTAATTTGAAGTGGAATCTTAAAATTTATTCATAATTGGTTAATTAATTTTAGTGTTTAATGAGCTGACTGTTTTTTTTTTACACCAGAAATTTGTTGTTTTTCGTTTTAGTTCACTTCTGATTTACGTGGTTCTGTCAGTGTTGTATAATAACGTTCACTACCGAGGGTGATTGGACGTAATTCGTTACCAAATGTGCTTGGAGGAAGCTGTCCAATCAGACACTTCCAGAGGCGATAACCATCCAATCAGCCCCCCATAAACAAGGAGGAAAACCATGATAGATTAATAGTCTTATGGAGAAGGCAAGATTTCTCTCTTTTAAAATGACTTAATAGGTCTCTTGAGTGAAGCCTTAACCTAACTGTTGTTATAGATTCAGCTACTCGGAATAAGTTACAAGTAGTACGGGCTATGGTGAGCCCGTAGTGGACTTACCTGGCACAGGAGCGGGGCAAGTAGCACGGGCTATGGTGAGCCCGTAGTGGACTTACCTGGCACAGGAGCGGGGCTGTGTGGGTTAACCCAGCCTTGTTGTTTTAGATTTAGCTACTCAGAACGAAGTGTCCATGTAGCCCGGGCTATGGTGGACACGTAAAAATGAACCCAACCATCGCGATCTCTTTATATACGTCATTAACCATAGTGAATGAGATTATATGGTCCGTGCTACCATGACCTGAAGTGGTATGGTCTTATTACAGACCACTAGGACCAGAGTAGGACCAGTCTTGGTAAGCAGGCGATGAGTCACAATAACGTGGCAAAAGTATGTTGACCTGACCACACACTAGAAGGTGAAGGAACGACGACGTTTCGGTTCGTCCTGGATCATTCTCAAGTCGATTGTGGTCCAGGTGGAGAATGGTCCAGGACGGACCGAAACATCGTCGTTTTCAGGTTTTCGGAACCTGAGGTAAGGACTAATAGGAACAGGCGGGGGCATTCGTATTGCGACGCTAGAGGTGAAATTCTTGGACCGTCGCTAGACGAACTACTGCGAAAGCATTTCCCAAGGATGTTTTCATTAATCAATAACAATTGCTGGAGATCCGGCCACAATCGACTTGAGAATGGTCCAGGACGGACCGAAACGTCGTCGTCCCTTCACCTTCTAATGTGTGGTCTGGTCAACATTCTTGGTAACCAATACCTAAGCGACGGAGGCGTCTGTAACCTTACCTGTAACCACAATCCCTTCCTCCCGGCGTCTTGTGAGGGGGGGTCCTATGTTTACACACATATCCTGGGATAGTTTTGCTTATCCACTTACAGCCCTGGGTCCTCTTCCCTTCTCCCCCATCAACCTCCTCCCTACTTTCTCTTACCCGTCAGTGGGGCCTCGACGCCCCCTTGCTCATTCTTATTTGTCTTTTATTCTCCCTCTTTTCTTTTTTAATTCCCGCATTTCCTCTTGCAGACATTAAACATTGTCTATTCTCCGTCATGGGCTGATGTTTGCAGGTCGATGTCTCTTTTAAAAATGAGCCTTTTCCATCGTCTATTCCCCCTTCCATCATCCATCCACCTCCAAGTCTGTCATTCCACTCAGTGGAGAGAGGGAGGGAAAGGGGAAGGAAGAACTGAAGGAAAGAGGAATTAGAAAATAGGGGAAAACGTATAGAATGGGAAGCGAGGAGTCAGTAAAAAGAGGAGAGGGAAATAATGTCAATGTTGGCGTGTTGATCAGCAACTTCGTCTTGCAACCTCGGGAGGATTGACGGGGCACCAGTCTCTAATATCTGATAGAGCGTGCAACGGATCAACCAGCAAAAAATTAGAGTGAAGTATGCGACTAATAAGGATGGCAACAGTCGTCAATTTTACGATGCATGAGGTCGGTGGACGCATGAAAACAATACAACAGGTTTTATATATATATATATATATATATATATATATATATATATATATATATATATATATATATATATATATATAATGTGAGTTTCGTTTAGTAAACAATGGAGCTGTTGTTCATTCTAATGCTCTAATATTATTATTATTTTATTTATAGAATTGTATTAGAGAGTTGGAATCATAATTGCATATATTAATTATTGCTATTTTTAATTAAATCAGTAATTATGCAACAGGTTGTTGGTAATTAATTTTGGAGCACTTAGTAGTGTTGCGTATTCTTACGAGAGCAGCATGAACTTAAATTTCATATTCTTACAAAATCAACACAAACTCAGGTTGCAAATTCTTGCGAGTGCAACCAAAAAAAACAATTAGGCCAAGATCTTTCAAAAAACAAACACAAGGGAATCCTATATCCTTAAGAAAGAACGCGTCCTCGCGGGAAGGGATTCGGATAAGCGAGTGTGCGTTTGGGCAGTCTCTCAACCGGCCGTCGAGAATGCAAATACGAACGTTAAGTTTAATTATTGCCTGAGCCTTTCGTGTGGTGGAGCCAACCCCTAAACTGAGCACTCTTTCTCTCATAAAATTTAATGATAATAGTTGGGAGGTTATAAAATGTTAATGTTGAAAATGTTTGTATGTATATTTATATATATATATATATATATATATATATATATATATATATATATATATATATATATATATATATATATATATATATATATATATATATATATATATAAATGAGATACACGATTTCAGGATTTATTAACAGATGTCACGAGCCAACTTGACCTGCTGGTGCGAATCAAACACTTCTTCAAACTCCGCCGAGTTCGGATGCGTATCCAAGATGCAGCAGGCGTTCCCCCTTTGATCCGCGACGCTGAGGCGCTGGAACAAAAAACTTGTCGTCATTTCGTCTTTTGAGACGCTGGTTAGTTTGTCGCCAAGTTTTTTCATGAACTTCAATGAACATTTGCCCCACTTACAGGCGTCTGTACACCTGATAATTGATGGTTGACAGGCGGGACCAAAGAGTAGAAGCTCAACCCCGGTAAACACAGTTAGGTGAACACACACTAACACACACACATACAGGTTCTTGTGGCCTAGCAGACAGTGCTAGAGAGTCGTAGTACAAGGAGCCCTGGTTTAATTCCCAGACGAGGCAGAAACAAACTGGCAGAATCGATTTCTCCTGATACCTCTATTCACCTAGCAGTAAATAGGTGCCTTAAAGATAGACAGCTGATACGAGCTCTATCCCGGGAATGTGTTTGCGTACGTGAGAGTAGTAGATATGATAACAATACACATGTATCTACATGTAGTATCTACAACATATCTACATGTAGTAGATATGTTAGAGGAAAATTTATCTGGAATCAGAATATTAGTCAACCGCCAGATAGAAAGGCGGATTCCAGGAGCTAGCAGCTCGATCCTGCAGGCACAAATAGCAAATACATTCATATATATGTTAAGAAGATGATTTATGTCTAAATAATGACTAAAGTGGAGGTTGAACGCTGGAAACATTCCAGCCATTAACACAGGACAACTAACATGAAAACTCCGGACAAACAAAGGAATTCTTCCCGTACAAAAACAGGGGCAAGACAGCCTTAGCGAGGCGCTGCAGGGCCAGGTATTATGCTCACAGTGGTAATTACAGGTAATATCATCTTCGAGGTTCACATTGAATTAAAATGCAGCGAGGTGAGCTACAGTCTCATTGCAATGTATTTTCCCAAATATAAGTATACATATACACAGACGTACACACACACACACACACACACACACACACACACGCACACACACACACATGAGGGGCCTGGTAGCCTGGTGGATAGCGCGGAGGACTCTTAATTCTGTGGCGCTGGTTCGATTCCTGCACCAGGCAGAAACAAATGGGCAAAGTTTCTTTCACCCTGAATTCCCCTGTTACCTAGCAGTAAACAGGTACCTTGCAGTTAGTCAGCTGTTACGGAGCTGCTTCCAGGGTGTGTGTGTGTGTGTGTGTGAAAAAAAATAGTAATTAGTTACAGTTGATTGACAGTTGAGAGGCGGGCCAAAAGAGCAGAGCTCAACCCCCCGCAAGCACAACTAGGTGAATACACACACTAATGGTGGAGGCTGACTCCATACACAGTTTCAAATGTAGATGTGATTGAACCCAGTAGGCCCAGGAATCTGTACATCAGTTGATTGACGGTTAAGAAGCGGGACCAAAGAGCCAGAGCTCAACCATCGCAAGCACAAATAGGTGAGTACACACACACACACACACACACACACACACACACACACACACACACACACACACACACACACACACACACACACACATACACTGTTTTTTTTTTTTGTTGTTGTTTTTGGTTTATGGAGGCCAAAATCGTCAGTAATTTCAAAGCGTTATATGACAAAGAGTGCTGGGTAGACAAGACACCACGAGCGTAGCTCTCCTCCTGTAACTACACTTAGGTAATTACACACGGTGTTATTCAGTGTGATCGAATGAATTAGATGAATGATTCCAGCAAGAATATAATCTATATTTCCTTTATTCTTCGCAAGCATGATGACAAACCTCACCAGACACCGTCGTAACACAACAGAGACGCCACATGCAAACAAATCAAGCATGCAAACGAGCACTTAAAATCACAGCCCATCCTCACAAACTTTGGTCGAATGGTCGTTGTTGTTGTTATAGATTCAGCTACTTGGAACAAGTTCCAAGTAGCACGGGCTATGGTGAGCCCGTAGTGGACTTACCTGGCACAGGAGCGGGGCAAGTAGCACGGGCTATGGTGAGCCCGTAGCTTACCTGGCACAGGAGCGGGGCAAGTAGCACGGGCTATGGTGAGCCCGTAACTTACCTGGCACAGGAGCGGGGCAAGTAGCTCGGGCTATGGTGAGCCCGTAGTGAACCTACCTGGCACAGGAGCGGGGCTGGTCGAATGGTCGTTCATCCAACTTATCCAACCTATACTCAGGTTAGGCTCGTTCAAGCAGCTGTCGCCCAACACTACAGACGCGGTCATCAATTTGAACATATTCTGTATTAAAAACCTGTATTCCCTCAAATATAAATTAGGTATATAAATTAGAATTTTAAATATTGTGAGACCTACCTTGGGTAAGGTAATGGTGTCTAGGTTCTGTTGGTAATTAGTTGTAATTGAAGTACGTGGCTGAAGCATTTAGAGAGAGATTTGTACCTATTCTGTTTCGAACAGAATTGTTCGAATCGTTCGTTCGGTTCGTTCGATGTGGGTTGAAATACAAATAATCGAACGAAAACAAGTAACCTAATTATAGGCCTAACTATACGTAGTTAATAGACATTTAACAAAATACCGTTGCTGATTACACAGGCTGGACAGGTGATCGCGTGAGAGCGACGATAGCAACTCAGACCTGCTATCTTCGAGAGTCACAGTCTCATTATGGGTAGATTAACGTGTCTAGTTTCCAAACTGTTATAGAATAATTATAGATGTTATAGATGCAGGCCGCAAGTCACAATAACGTGGATGAACGTTTGCCACCCAACCCCACACGTCTGAAGACGAAGGTCGTGACTAAGTTTCGAACCGTCGTGGACCACCAAGTGTAAACAGAGGAGGGGAAAGTTAATATATATATAATATTAGAATGTTACACGACTGCTTAAAGGATCGAAACGTTGTCGCTTTCGTTATTTCTGGATAGGGTCAATAAGGGGGATTTCATTCATTGATGTTAGAGATGGAAGGGGGGAAGTAATGAAATAGTTGAGGGTGTCGATAATGGCTGGTCTGAAGACTCAGTGCCAGGAATGCTGAAATAAAATCTTTGAACGAAGTGGACATACCCTTTCCAATATATCTTGTATTCCCGCTTGGTCTTTCCCAACTAACCTAACCAACCTAACCAACCTAACCAACCTAACTTAGCTAACCTATTCGTGGTCTTTATGTTCCTGTCTCTCTATCTTCTATTCTTGCCCGAAACGCTATGCGTACTTGTGGCTTTAGGTATTGTATGTACTACCTCGATCATTAAATCAAACAGAATGTGTGTAACTCTGTAACTCTGTAACTCTACTGTAACTCTGCAACTATGTATGAACTTTTCCTAAATAAATTATTATTATTTAAAACTCTTGAACATCTTTTCTGCCCATTTTGGTACCCTTCCTGCTTCTCTTGGCACCTATTTTGTTCATTTTAACACCTTTTATATCACCATTTATTTTGGACCTTTTTGTCAGCCTTTCGGATTGTCATTTTGGGGTTCTCTTATCACACTTTCCTGCATGACTGACACTCTTTGTTGCTCTTTTCTTATATTGTTTCCTTGACACCCTTTTTTTTTCCTCTAGGACAATCAGGCTTGTTAACACAATTGTTCGCAGTCTGGCGTATGAATTACAGCCCTTTTTTCCATATTTCTACTTTTTTTGTAACGCTTGGCTCTCTTTCAGGCTTTTTAAAGTGGTTGTTTTTCATATTTTCGTGGAAAAAGATTTACGTTACTTTACGTATTAAGATTTTGTGTTATCATTTTCGAGCGTGAATGATTGTTATTATCAATAATTTGACTTTTAAAACATCGTATTATTCATAGAAATAATCGTGATATGCTATTGCAAAAATTATGTCATGAATTATTTTCAGGTTGGAGAAAGTTTAAAAAAAACACTCATTCACTAATTACAAAAAGGGGGTAAATAATCTCTAATTACTAAATATAAATGGCAGTAACCCTGGTTATAACCAAGAAATGGTTCGAACAGAGAACGTAACTAGGCTTTTTTATCCTCTAGATACTCTGTATTTGGTCATTTCAGTAATTGCAACAATTTAAGCCAGTGCAGGAATGGTCAAAGTTTGCAAGTTGATAAATAGATTTGGAATTTGAATTGCACGTGCAAAGACTATCCGTGAGTGAGTGAACAAACTCTTTAATGGGTGTTTGGGGTATTTAGGTGTTTGGGGTATTTGGGTGTTTGGGGTACGTGGGTGTTTGGGGTACGTGGGTGTTTGGGGTATTTGGGTGTTTGGGACACGTTTGTGTTTGGGGTACGTGTGTGTTTGGGGTACGTGGGTGTTTGGGGTATTTAGGTGTTTGGGGTACGTGGGTGTTTGGGGTATTTGGGTGCTTTACCGCGTGTCTTTGTGGGTACGTGGGTGTTTCCGCGAGAGGATTTAATAAAATAAATAAATGTCTAGTGGTTTATTTGTTGATATTATTTTGTATTAATTTTGTATTGTGTGTGGGTGTTTAAGATTTTAAGGTTTAAGGTTTAAGATCTATTTGTGTAGGCTTAAACTTTAATTTTTTGGGAGTTAGTGTTCATGTCTCAGTATTTGAAGGAAGTTTATTGTTGAATACATCACACCAGATTAACACAATATCACACCAGTATAGTTAAAACACAATAATAGGGATTTAATATATATATATATATATATATATATATATATATATATATATATATATATATATATATATATATATATATATATATATATTTTCTCAAGCGTTCTCTAAAAGCTACACAGAGAATCTTAGGAACGAATACAGATTCGTAGAAGCAACAGGAGAAATACAGATGCTCAACCAGAAACCCAAAGGTATAGAACATGTATACACATTGAGTCAGTTTACTGTGTATTCTCATACATGTCTTCGACAGCCCAAGAAAGTCGTCCGGTCTCCTGAGCCTTCCGGAAAGCATCTTAAGGCCCGTAAAACCTGTCCATTCATAAGGTTGTTTTACTCGATGTTAAAACAGTGATAGAAGCAATTTGTTACCGTCTCTTGATTAATGAGAATATAGTAAGACTTTCTCAGTCTCTTGAGTGTATCGTCACAGTCTCTTGAGTGTATCGTCAGGCACTCGTATCCTGCACTCCTACGGAGGCACTACTCTACCGACTATCTTTTTATCTTGAGGTTATCTTGAGAATTTTTCGGAACCTCAGGACTACGAATTCCGAGCGCTGTCCACTCAGCTGTCAGGCTCCTGACACTATGTCAACAGTCTCCCAGTGTCATCCAGCAACATTGATTTTCACTCCCCAAAAAATTCATAATCCCTAATTTATTACGGGCTCACCATAGCCCGTGCTACATGGACATTTCGTTCTGAGTAGCTAAATCTAAAACAACAACAACCCTAATTGATACGCAAGAGCAACCAGAGTTATCCGAAACTATCCATTATTAATTATGCAAGACGCATGCATAACAATCCAAAAGCACGAATGATTACAGATCCAAAAGCACGAATGATTACAAGTCCAAAAGCAATCATTGTTATCCCAAATCATCCATAGGTATCCAAGTCAATCCACCAACTTCCCCCCCCCCCTCCCACACACACACACAGTGGAACACCCGCATCTAGACCAGTCTCCCGCCGTTTACCCGAACCTTCGTGAGACAACGAGCGAGGCAGGACCCTCGCTGGGCTCCATGCGCCTGACGCGGCCGTAGGCAGGAGTCAGTAATGAGCTGGTGATTGGGTGGGCGGGGCAAAAGGCAGTAGCAGAGCGTTGGGAACGAGAAGACCAGGTACTTACACACTCGTAACTCCACGGTCGCCTTCCTAAATATGCACCGTATTTGCATAGGTAATTGTGAGGGATGGTGGGCAACAAGCAGGACGCTAACGGGCTACAACATCTTCGTGGCAAGCCGTTTGGGGCCTTACGAGACGCTCTGTCATCAGGTTGGGTTGATGGGACTCTGGGTGGTGCTGTTTGGGCCAAACTAGGCGGCAGCAAGTGGGTTGGATTGAGAGATCCACCGAAGTAAACTACGGGTTGAAGCCGCAGGCAGCTGAACCACCACGTGAAGCCAATCCACAGCGGTAGATGGAAGGTGATAGACATCAATGGACCAGTTGAGAAGAGGGCAGAAACAAGGGCGAAAATGAGCCGACGTCCGGCACTCATTTGTCTGGGAATACCAGCAAATGGCCAGGTGGTTAGAAGAGGGTTTAGGTGGGAGGCTGGAGGTGGCGTCCGACTGATACACGGCGAGGGGGTTAAATGTATATGAGGATAGTAGTTATTTCATTATCTCGACATCAATTTCCCATCTTTACGACATCCACATATGGCGGGTAGTACTTTACATAGCGTACATATTTCTCTGCAGAGGACGAGCCTCTCTCTGACAGTTTTGCTCCCTGGGTAAGTTGGTTCTAGAGGCGTTTGTGTCGTAACTGCTCACAAAGGACGAGCTCTAAGCCTCCCTAAACTCCGCCTCGTTAAGGCAGACAACCAGCTGTTTACACGTCTTGGCAGGCGAGCGACACCGTGTTATTATCGAGGTCCTAAACAAACAGTGTAAGCGGCTCTGTTAAGATGTGCTTCCCCGGGGGCGCTCAGCATCTCTACAGCATCAGCTGGATACGCTGACTGCTTGCCCTTACCTCCCGCCGGTCCCTTCTTTGTGGGTTAAGCGAGAGAAGTGAACCGTAGCTTACTTGGATTTAATAGTTTTCGTGTATTTATGTTTTCTGGAGCGTTGTCATCACGGTCAACTGACTACATTTAGCAGACGAGGAGTCACAATAACGTGGCTGACATATGTTGACCAGACCACACACTACAAAGTGAAGGGACGACGACGTTTCGGTCCGTCCTGGACCATTCTCAAGTCGATTGTGGCTACATTTTCACTGGGTTGTCAGTCCTCTTCTAGGTCATATATATCTATATCTGTAAATTGTGCCTGGACGGGGCAAGGGCTGTGCCTGGAGGGAATTCAGAGAGTTCTTCTACTCCCTGAAGACGTTTAGGGACTAATTTCGGCCAATTTGGCATCCTGATTCCTATGGGGTATGTGCCAAACATGATCGAGAGAGAGAGAGAGAGAGAGAGAGAGAGAGAGAGAGAGAGAGAGAGAGAGAGAGAGAGAGAGAGAGAGAGAGAGAGAGATTTTGATAGAATGATGCAAAGTCGACCCAAGCACCAGATAGACCTGGATACAAGGTCTCCATCAATGCATAATCTGAGGAATGATAAGTCTATTGACCCAAGCGAGTAAGCTAGAACGACCTTTAAGGAGGGAAGGAATAGCCTAGTTCGTGATCCGATCCGTTTTCTATGATTTACCATGTTAAAATAAGCTACTTTTTTTTAACTTAATTAGAAACATATGCGCCCCATCAACCCCCCTAACCTATCGAGGCTGCTGCATTGAAAACGTCATTATTACTGTGCCTCATTTTTTTTACAAATATTTTTCATTTTTTTTACAAATATTTCTCATTTTTTCAAATATTTCTCATTTTTTTACAAATATTTCTCATTTTTTCAAATATTTCTCATTTTTTACAAATATTTCTCATTTTTTACAAATATTTCTCATTTTTTTTAATATTTCTCTTTTTTTTTTACAAATATTTCTCATTTTTTTACAAATATTTCTCATTTTTACAAATATTTCTCATTTTTTTACAATTATTTCTCATTTTTTTTACAAATATTTCTCATTTTTTAACGACTGGATCGATTTCGTACACAAATGCGGCACGCAATAGCTTGCTTGATCAGCGTCGCCTTCGTGACGGAGTACCGTTTGGTAGTTGCATTGTTATCATGCAATAGGGCAACACTCGTTACCTTCTTGCACCATATCTTGAGGTTATCTTGAGATGATTTCGGGGCTTTAGTATCCCCGCGGCCCGGTCCTCGACCAGGCCTCCACCCCCAGGAAGCAGCCCGTGACAGCTGACTAACACCCCAGGTACCTATTTACTGCTAGGTAACAGGGGCATAGGGTGAAAGAAACTCTGCCCATTGTTTCTCGCCGGCGCCCGGGATCGAACCCGGGACCACATGATCACAGTCCAGCGTGCTGTCCGCTCGGCCGACCGTACCATATCCACATGGGAAGGATATTATCGGGGGAAAGCGCCAAGCCATTACGACTACATAGCACTGGGAAGGGATCAGGATAAGGATTTGGGGATGGGACGGGGGTGGGAAAGGAATGGTGCCTAACCACTTGATGGACGGTCGGGGGATTGAACGCCGACCTGTATGAAGCGAGACCATCGCTCTGTACCGTCCAGCGCAAGTGGTTGGGCAGCATATCCACATGGCAAAACACTAATATTTACGATATCACCAGTAAACGCTTAATAGTATTCACGGTTATCACTATAAAATCTCTCTACCATAGACCAAGGAGCCGGTCGGCCGAGCGGACAGCACGCTGGACTTGTGATCCTGTGGTGCTGGGTTCGATCCCAGGCGCCGGCGAGAAACAATGGGCAGAGTTTCTTTCACCCTATGCCCCTGTTACCTAGCAGTAAAATAGGTACCTGGGTGTTAGTCAGCTGTCACGGGCTGCTTCCTGGGGGTGGAGGCCTGGTCGAGGACCGGGCCGCGGGGACACTAAAAAGCCCCGAAATCATCTCAAGATAACCTCAAGATAGACTCTTGCCTCCGGCTTTTGGAACATAAAATTGTAATCCTTAATAATATTTAACCTTCGTGGCAAAGTAGAGTAAGATTGATGATAAAATTCGACATCACAAACGTGGGGTCCAGGGTTCGAGACCCATAAAGCCCAGATGAATGGAAGGTAAGAGTGATGATGTTTGTTTTATACCAAGGTGAGGATATATCGAAGATGATAGTTATCATACGTTACAGTCTTCCCTTCCATTGGTTATCATGACGTCACAACCTCCCCCTTCCATTGGTTATCATGACGTCACAACCTCCCCCTTCCATTGGTTATCATGACGTCACAATCTTCCCCCTTCCATGGGTTATCATGACGTCACAGCCTCCCCCTTCCATGGGTTATCATGACGTCACAGCCTTCCCCTTTCCATTGGTTATCATGACGTCACAGCCTCCCCCTTCCATTGGTTATCATGACGTCACAACCTTCCCCCTTCCATGGGTTATCATGACGTCACAGCCTCCCCCTTCCATGGGTTATCATGACGTCACAGCCTTCCCCTTTCCATTGGTTATCCTGACGTCACAGACTTCCCCCTTCCATTGGTTATCATGACGTCACAGCCTCCCCCTTACATTGATTATCCTGACGTCACAGACTTCCCCCTTCCATTGGTTATCATGACGTCACAGCCTCCCCCTTCCATTGGTTATCATGACGTTACAGTCTTTCCTTCCATTGGTTATCATGACGTCACAGCCTTTCCCTTCCATGGGTTATCATGAATTCATATCCCCCCCCTTCCTCCTTGTGTTATCAGACACCCTTTCCCCCCCCCCCCCCCGCTGCTTACATAACATCAGGTCCTTTCCCTCCCTTATTTAAGCCCTCTATTGTTGTTGTTTAAGATTCGCTACTTGGAACAAAAAGTTGCAAGTAGCACGGGCTATGGTGAGCCCGTAGTGGATTTACTTGCCACAGGAGCGGGGCTGTAACTTGACACGTGTAGCCCTCTACTATCCAAGAGTTTAATTAGTGCACAGGTAAATACAGGTCACCTTATTAATTGACTCGCTAACAAGGTGAATGACGCTTGTTAACCTTGTACGGTCCGTTGCTCGCGATCAAATTGGTTTCTCCTCAACATGTTCTGGATATTAATTAGGAAGGGAACTAAAAACGCAAAGTTTTTTTTTTTTTTGTATCCAGGTGAGAGGCGAGAGTTTAGCCCTCCTTGTGAGATCAAGTTTAAGTACGTTTATTGAGACAATAAGATACATCTCAAAGGGATAGAGTAGTTTAGGCTATTTCTGCTCCCCTTGTGAGTTGCTTCTAAAATGAAGGTTTTCCCTTTATTAATATAAAATAGCGTCTGTTGGAGATTTTGGAACAGGAAAGGCTGTTTTCGAGTAGTGGACGGTTGGAACAAGTTTAAGTGAGATCATCAAAATCATCAGTAGGACACTACGGATGAGTGGACAGAGCTCTGGGGTTGTAGTCCTAAGGGCCTGGGTTCGATCCCCGGCGGAGGCGGAAACAAATGGACATAGTTTCTTTCGCCTCTGGTGCACTTTTTAATCTAGCAATAAATAGGTACTTGGGAGTTAAACAGCTGCTACGGTCTGTTTCCAGTGGATCTGTGCGTGTGTGTAAGAGAAATATATGTAGTAGTCATTAAAGAGGAAATATAAATTGGTAAGAAAGGCGGGGTCCAAGAGCTAATAGCTCGATTCTGCAGATACAAATAATAAATACACACGACTCTATGGGAGGTGTGTGTGTGTGTGTGTGTGTGTGTGTGTGTGTGTGTGTGTGTGTATGTGTGTGTGTGTGTGTGAGTGTGTGTGTGTGTGTGTGTGTCTGTGTGTGTGTGTGCGCGCGTGTGTGTGGAAACTTGAACGTGTGGAAATTCCTTATAATTCTGGTCTTGAACACGTCTCGTGTTTCCTAGCTGTAATTTCTAAACATCTGTTCTCTAGCGATTATTCATGAAGCACTATCCTAGTGCTTCTGTTCTCTTGCTCATATTGAACGTTTTCAAACCCATGTTCTCCAGTCCTGTTCCATTTCCTGTTCTCAGTCTCTCTTAATTGTGTTCATTAGATGTTCTCTGATTCTTGCTCCCTAGTGCCTATTTCCCTTCATTCTAGAAACCATGTTCATCGGTTGCATGTTCTCCAACTTGCATTCCGCAGGTAATGTTATTTTGTTCATTATCTATAGTTTATATATACTAGATCATGTTCTTCATGAACAGTTCTCTCGAACTTGTTCAACAATTCAAGTTCTCTGTCTCCTGGTGTATAGTCTACTTCCTTTATTATTTAGAGTCTTCCATTCATTGTTCTCCAGTTTCTATCCTTCTAATTTGGTTGTTTATCTCATATTCTCTTCATATTATTCATTCAGTGTAGAGAAGAGTAGGAGATTTCAACGCGCAATGAGGCAGCAATCCAATATTTCCCATTTTCTTTGGTGCCTGTTTTCTTTGGGTCTTTTTTTTAGTTCATTATACTCTATGTAGAGGGTATTCTGATATATTTATAATTAATATTGTAATTATTATTGTATTGATAAAGAAACAAGCAATTATTTGTTGTATTCCCCAAAAATGAATTTCCCTCCAAAAATGAACAAAAAGTATTAAATCGTTTTTGTTTCCAATTGCTATTGAGACTCGTACTCTGAGGAGCTCACAGTTGCAGGTTCGATCCCATGGTACAGCCACAATATTTATTCACTCTATGCTTACCAAATACGTGCTCCGCGGGTTAAGGCGCGCATCTGGGCTTACCGAAGACCCCTGGCTCCATCCTTACCTTCTGCTAAAAAGACTTTCTCATCAGGAACTACTTTGTCAAGAAGATAGTCATGCCCGTCTTGGCTAGTACCCCTTGATCTACATTTACTAAATATTTCATTCCCAGCCCCTGTTGTATAAAAGGCCTTCTACACCACACAGCTCCTCTGTAGTGTGAAGATATTATCTGAATTAAACATGCATCATATATGAGAAATGGAAGCCATTAGGGGGACCAGTTTAAGTCAACCCGCCGTGGTTCAAGGAGCTGTTGGTAGCGCGTATCAGCACCAGGTAATTACTAGGAGAAAACGCTGAGCTAGTATGACTAAATAGCACTTAGGCTACATGAGTAGAGTGAGCTGGGATATGAGGGTGAAATGGTGTCCAACCATTTGAACCATTAGGGATCAATACTATCAATTCACAAGACGACACATCGTCGCTGTAACTCCATGTAGATGGACAAGGCATATATCAGTAGGATTCTCAAGTCGATACAATCGACTTGAGAATGGTCCAGGACGGACCGAAACGTCGTCGTCGTCGTCCCTTCACTTTCTAGTGTGTGGTTTGGTCATCAGTAAGATTCTGTCCACTCGGATGGATAGTCCCAAACACCTCCCTCCTTCTAAGGTCAAGTAATTATCAGAACACAATAGGTCAGTACGACTTGATAACACTTTAGAAGGATGTGAGGACAAGGATCCCGGATGGGACTGAGGGAAGGAAGAGTGCCCAACCACTTGCATGGGAAATATATGAAAATGTCTCCCTCTTTGTATTCATACTGATATCCTACATATTCAATTTAATCATATGCTTCTAAATTATCTTTATCACTAATTCTAAATGGTTTTGATGTCCACAGGTGAGTCTTTGAAGGCCGCGTCGCCCACCGTTGATGTCAACGGTTCATCAGGTAAGTGCAGTGATTAGGTGTTTGCTTATCTTAATGGGTTATCTTCATAAGTGTTTACTTATCTTAATGGGTTATCTTCATAAGTGTTTACTTATCTTAATGGGTTATCTTCATAAGTGTTTACTTATCTTAATGAGTTATCTTCATAAGTGTTTACTTATCTTAATGGGTTATCTTCATAAGTGTTTACTTATCTTAATTGGTTATCTTCATAAGTGTTTACTTATCTTAATGGGTTATCTTCATAAGTGTTTACTCATCTTAATGGGTTAAAAACTCTACATTATCCTCGTGATATGATGATGCTTTTAGGGGTTAATGTATGAGTAAAGTTTTAGTGTGAAGTTCATAAAAGCTTAAGAATAACGGAAGCTTCAAAGGACCATTTGGTCCATATCAGGCAGCTTCTCTTGGTCCACGTGAGGCAGCTTCTATTGGTCCATGCAAAGCAGCTTCTAATTGGTCCTTGCGAGGCAGCACCTATTGGTCCAGGCAAGGCAGCTCCTATTGGTCCATGAGAGGCAGCTCCTATTGGTCCATGTGAGGCAGCTCCTATTGGTACATGCGAGGCAGCTCCTATTTATACCCACCCAAACTCATTCAGTTTGATGACTCAGTCAATTTCAACTCATTGAACTCATTCAATGAGTTCAAAACTTATTTCAGTTTCTACCTCATTCTGAGGTAGGTGACCTCAGAGGTCATGTGGAGGTACCTGAGGTCACGAGGATGGTACTATTGGTACCTTGGAGATCCAGTGACAGTACCATCGAGGTAGTACCACACACCTAGCTTAGAGGTAGCGCCGAAACTAAGCGTTGGACTAGCGTCGGGTAACGCAGAGGCAACTAGCTGGTTGAGTCATTAATAACGCGGTATTCCCCCCCCCCCCTAGAGCGACCATCAGGCCTTAATGAAGACCTCGGCCGATTGTCCAAGTCGCGAGGGCTTTTGGACGGTTATTGTTAACCTGTTCTCTGTCTACCTTTCGTCCTGTCTCTGTCCACCCTCCGTCCTACCTTCACCCGTCCCTCTGTCCACTTCCTATTCCCCCATATCCCCTCTTCCGTTGTGTCCCCTGTCCACTTTGTTATCCAGTCGCTCTTTCAGCGGGATATTATCGGTCAGAGGTGGAACGGAGCAAGGGCAATGGAATGACGGAACGTGAACGGAAGGCATCCTTGGAATGGGGAAGTGAGAGAGAGAGAGAGAGAGAGAGAGAGAGAGAGAGAGAGAGAGAGAGAGAGAGAGAGAGAGAGAGAGAGAGAGAGAGGGAGGAAATGAGGGAGAGAGGGAATGAGGGAGGGACAAGCCATCTTCATTGCTAATACCACCATTAACATCAAAGCCTCCGACGCCAGCCACAAACACTTTGTCAACATCTATACAGTAAACTGCTATACACACACACACACACACACACACACACACACACACACACACACACACACACACACACACACACACACACACAACAAAGGCTGTTAGAAAGGCTGTTGGTCCAGATGGGATCTCACCATGGGTACTGAAAGAGTGTGCAGAGGCACTTTGCCTGCCACTCTCCATAGTGTATAGTAAGTCACTAGAGACGGGAGACCTACCAGAAATATGGAAGACGGCGGATGTGGTCCCAATATACAAAAAGGGCGACAGACAAGAGGCACTGAACTACAGGCCAGTGTCCTTGACTTGTATACCATGCAAGGTGATGGAGAAGATCGTGAGAAAAAACCTGGTAACACATCTGGAGAGAAGGGACTTCGTGACAAATCGCCAACATGGATTCAGGGAGGGTAAATCTTGCCTTACAGGCTTGATAGAATTCTACGATCAGGTGACACAGATTAAGCAAGAAAGAGAGGGCTGGGCGGACTGCATTTTCTTGGATTGTCGGAAAGCCTTTGACACAGTACCGCATAAGAGGCTGGTACATAAGCTGGAGAGACAGGCAGGTGTAGCTGGTAAGGTGCTCCAGTGGATAAGGGAGTATCTAAGCAATAGGAAGCAGAGAGTTACGGTGAGGGGTGAGACCTCCGATTGGCGTGAAGTCACCAGTGGAGTCCCACAGGGCTCTGTACTCGGTCCTATCTTGTTTCTGATATATGTAAATGATCTCCCGGAGGGTATCGATTCATTTCTCTCAATGTTTGCGGACGATGCTAAAATTATGAGAAGGATTAAAACAGAAGAGGACTGTTTGAGGCTTCAAGAAGACCTAGACAAGCTGAAGGAATGGTCGAACAAATGGTTGTTAGAGTTTAACCCAACCAAATGTAATGTAATGAAGATAGGTGTAGGGAGCAGGAGGCCAGATACAAGGTATCATCTGGGAGAGGAAATTCTTCAGGAGTCAGAGAAGGAAAAAGACTTGGGGTTTGATATCACGCCAGACCTGTCTCCTGCAGCACATATCAAGCGGATAACATCAGCGGCATATGCCAGGCTGGCCAACATACGAACGGCATTCAGAAACTTGTGTAAAGAATCATTCAGAACTTTGTATACCACATATGTCAGGCCAATCCTGGAGTATGCAGCCCCAGCATGGAGTCCATATCTAGTCAAGGATAAGACTAAACTGGAAAAGGTTCAAAGGTTTGCCACCAGACTAGTACCCGAGCTGAGAGGTATGAGCTACGAGGAGAGACTACGGGAATTAAACCTCACTTCGCTGGAAGACAGAAGAGTTAGGGGGGACATGATCACCACATTCAAGATTCTGAAGGGGATTGATAGGGTAGATAAAGACAGTCTATTTAACACAAGGGGAACACGCACAAGGGGACACAGGTGGAAACTGAGTGCCCAAATGAGCCACAGAGATATTAGAAAGAACTTTTTTAGTGTCAGAGTGGTTGACAAATGGAATGCATTAGGAAGTGATGTGGTGGAGGCTGACTCCATACACAGTTTCAAGTGTAGATATGACAGAGCCCGATAGGCTCATGAATCTGTACACCTGTTGATTGACGGTTGAGAGGCGGGACCAAAGAGCCAGAGCTCAACCCCCGCAAACACAACTAGGTGAGTACAACTAGGTGAGTACACACACACACACACACACTTTCTAGGAAGTGATGTGGTGGAGGCTGACTCCATACACAGTTTCAAATGTAGATATGATAGAGCCCAGTAGGCTCAGGAATCTGTACACCAGTTGATTGACAGTTGAGAGGCGGGACCAAAGAGCCAAAGCTCAACCCCCGCAAGCACAATTAGGTGAGTACAATTAGGTGAGTACACACACACACACCTGGTCCACCTCTGTACCCACACTTCCACAATGGTACAACACTGTACCATTCCAGTAACAAGAATTACGGTTTCTCTGTTACTCCAGCCGACTTTCTTGTCCAGTTATCTATCGGTATCGACTCTCTCGTCCAGTTATCTATCAGCCTGGTATGTATGCCGTTACTAACAATACTGTTACTGCAGTTAATAACATTGTAACAAATACATGTACCAAATACATCAATCAGACTCAGTGCTGCTTCCGTTACCAGAGACAAGAACGAGTCGGTTTAAGACGCTGTATAGAAAAAACCGGAACTACAGCATCGTCTTACGTAGAACTACAACTACAAATGAATACGTAGAAATACAGCTAAGTATTCCATAGCTATAGTGAATACGTCTTACGACAGTTCATAATAATGGCTCCATGTCTTGCCTTCCTTGTCTTTTCCCACTAAAAATAGTAGCTCTATACGAGTCAATAGATTTGAGTCAATAGAAGATTCGAGTCAATAGATTTGAGTCAATAAAAGATTTGAGTCAATAGTAGATTTGAGTCATTAGAAGAGTCGACTGAGCAGATTGATTCGACAGGGATAGTCTTGGCCCTCAGCATCTGTCATCTAGGCTGTCAACACTTCATCATTTCTCATCCTAACAGCTCTGTTATCATCAGCATCATCAACAGCAAATAACGGCATATTCTCATCACCAAAAACGTTTCATCATCATTCCGCACTGTCGGCTTTTATCAACAGCATTAACAGCATCATCATCGTCTTAAGAACAATGGTATCATCACACCTATTTACCCCCTCCCTCCCCCCTCTCCCCTTCTTCTTCCAGAAATTCATCACTATTATTTCTCCCTTTAATTGCCTCCCCTTTCCACCTCACCACATCTACTTCCCCCTATGCCCCCCTTATACTCCCTCTTCACCTAATTTTCTCTCCCCTCCCCCTTCCCATTTACACCCCCCTTCTCCCCCATATCCCCTCCCCCTTACACTCACCACCCCACCTCCCCCGCCACCAATAGTGGGGGGGGGGGGAGAGTAGCAATGGCCCCTCAGCACAGAAGCAAATAAACCAATTGACGGAGCGGACGCTAACTAATCGTCTCCCCCCACCTCCCCCCCACCTCCCCCCCCCCGACCACGACTGGTGCAGCCTTCGCCTGCTGGTCGTTCGTCCTCGCTGGACTCGAACCCGACATGAAGGCTCTGAAATATAAGGAAAGGTATAGCTTAATTGGGACGGAGGGAGAGGGGGGGAGGGAGGGAGGAGAATTATCAAGGGAAAAGCACCAAGTCAAGTTCAAGTTCATGTTTATTGAGACAAAAAAAAAATACATCTCAAAGGGATAGAGTAGCTTAGGCTATTTCTCCCCCCCCCCCCCACCCCTAAGTCATTACGACTATATAGCACTTGGAAGGTGTCAGGATGAGGATTTGGGATGGGATGGGGAGGATGGGGGGTGGGTATGGTGCCCAACCACTTGGTGGACGGTCGGGGATTGAACGCCGACCTGCACGACATCTATTGTTTTCCAATGTGAACCGTTTCGTATTGTTACGTAGATGCTGTTTTATAGTCTTTATTCCAAATGAATTAAAAAAAAAGAGAGAGAGAGGTTTCTTAAGATAAAAATTGCAGTACGATACTTTTTCACCTCGTGTGCTGGTAGGGGGGGGGGGGAGGGGGGAGTGGTGGGGTAGGGGGGAGTGGGAGGGGGGGTAGGGGGAGGGGGAAGGAGGGTATTAGTAAACAAAAGATCTTCTTCCCCCTCCCCTCCCCCCCTCCCCTACCCATCTTGCATCAGCTGATTTCATTACCTCTTGAGCGGAATTTTAATGAATATTGAACTCTATGGATGCTATTTATAGGGGTTTATTTACCTTCCTCATCCATGTATTCATCACATTCGCCGGTTAATGGCAGCAGAGGCCTCAGAATTTCACGCTGGGAGTATTGAGGTGTGAACAAAATAATGGAGTCATTTGAATGTTGTCAAATATAATGTAACGCTAGAATGGATGTAGATTGGGGCGTGAGAGGCCCCCATACTAGTCGATAATTGAGAAATCCTTAATGGTAATTAGTCTATGATTGGCCAGAGCGGTGAAACGTGTGATGTCTCTGTCTATCCGAGTCAGCTCTCTCTTGCTCTCTCTCGCTCTCTCTTGCTCTCTCTTGCTCTCTCTCTCTCTCTCTCTTGCTCTCTCTTGCTCTCTCTCGCTCTCTCTCTCGCTCTCTCTTGCTGTCTCTCTCTTGCTGTCTCTCTCTCTCTCTCTCTCTCTCTCTCTCTCTCTCTCTCTCTCTCTCTCTCTCTCTCTCTCTCTCTCTCTCTCTCTCTCTCTCTCTCTTTCTTTCTCGTTCTCTCTCGCTTTCTCTCTTCTTTTCTCTCTCTCGCTCTCTCTCTCTCTCTCTCTCTCTCTCTCTCTCTCTCTCTCTCTCTCTCTCTCTCTCTCTCTCTCTCTCTCTCTCTCTCTCTCTCTCTCTCTCTCTCGCCCTCCCCATCACACCCTATTAGAATACAAAAAATAAGGGCTGCCGTATACCCATTAGGCCTTGTAACACTTATCGTGTTCTCAGTCGACCAATCCCAATCATCCAACAGCTGCTTCGAACCTTGTAGTGAGTTTACCCACTAATCTCGACTGAACGACTTAACTGTTATCTACGAATTGATGACCTTTAGTGATTCGTGTATGAATTTATATGGATTTATATTTATAAATTCCATATCGTGAAGACTTCATTTCCCCGCCATTGTATATATATGTATATAGAAATATATGATTCAAGACCACATTTAGAGTTATCATATTTTTAAAGATTTCCAATCCGGTTTTAAGAACATTTTGGGTGTCACGGCTTGAACTAGTTTCCACGTGCAAATTATGGATGATTTTCTCACTGTGGGCAGTTTAGGTAGAAATTGTTTTCAAATGTCTGTTTCCTGATTTATCAAAGTGAGGTCAGTGTGGGTGGAATATCTCCCACATGCTTGTAAAAGGATATTTACTCACTGTGGGGGAGTATGAGTAAGTAATTGCCACATCACTGGGGAGTTGTTATGTTCATGATTACTATTGTTCTTCAGCTGGGCTTAAAGGTGTTCTTGTTATTGAAGTTATTCAACTTCAATCCGAAGTGATTGTCGGGTTGACGCAGCTTAGGGCTGCAGTCAAGAGACTGGTGTGAAAACTGCAATGAAAGCTAATCCCAAAAACCAAACCCCTTCTCCAATATATATATATATATATATATATATATATATATATATATATATATATATATATATATATATATATATATATATATATATATATATATATATATAATGTCGTACCTAGTAGCCAGAACGCACTTCTCAGCCTACTATGCAAGGCCCTATTTGCCTAATAAGCCAAGTTTTCATGAATTAATTATTTTTCGACTACCTAACCTACCTAACCTAACCTAACCTAACTTTTTCGGCTACCTAACCTAACCTAACCTATAAAGATAGGTTAGGTTAGATTAGGTAGGGTTGGTTAGGTTCGGTCATATATCTACGTTAATTTTAACTCCAATAAAAAAAATTGACCTCATACATAATGAAATGGGTAGTTTTATCATTTCATAAGAAAAAATTTAGGGAAAATATATTAATTCAGGAAAACTTAGCTTATTTGGCAAATCGGGCCTTGCATAGTAGGCCGAGAAATGCGTTCTGGCTACTAGGTACGACATATATATATATATATATATATATATATATATATATATATATATATATATATATATATATATATATATATATATATATATATATATAATTTCATTCCCAGATTGGTATAACCACATCTCAGTGTAAATCAATTAAGAGTTTGCATTTAACCTTATCTACGGTTTACAAACTATCAGTGCTGCTCTAATATCCCTCCGGCATTTGGTAGACCGAAAAACCCATAACCAAACCGAAGATAAACCACACACACACACACACACACACACACACACACACACACACACACACACACACACACACACACACACACACACACCACCTCAAACCCGGACTCACAAACTGAGAACCGGTTTTCACCCATTAACATCAAAACTCATAATTTCCTGTGATTAATAGAGTTTTACGAGTAGCTGCAGATGTGTGTGTGTGTGAAAAGCCACCGTGGAGGCACCTTTGTACGTGTGTGTCCAATCACCTCCTCCTCTCTCCCTCCCTCCCCTATCTCCATAGTTCCGTGATTAATTGACACCATTCAATACCTGCTCATTGGCTTTCTAAACTGGTCGTCCTCGTTAATTGGCTGGTACTTGGGCAAGTACCACCAGCCTAGCAGGATGGTAAGGGGTATCAGTATTGGGCAAGGAGGAGGAGGAGGAGGGGGGGCGGGGGTTGTTAAATAAGCTTTATTTAAATGATTTGTTTAGTTTAATCTGATTGAAAGATGAGTTAATGAATTACTGGAAATTTAAAGGTAATTTTATCTTTAATATACACAATAAAATGGTATTGTTGAATATGGTGGATATAATGATTTTCTAAATAATATATAAAACGTAGATAATAAAAAATGACATTAATAGATATTTTTACACAAAATAACGAAGGTGCTTATTAACCATTTTCATTTTGTGAATGAACGTGTAAAAGTAATACTTTTTTTTATTAAATAATATCGAGTGTAAACCATTTATTATTTTTATAATGCTTAACTCTTTTTTTTACCGCGAAAATATCCACAACATTTTTCTTGCCTTGGTGACGTGTGTTCTGAGAAATTGACAGTAACTAATTACTGTCCCTCGGTACGAGGCAATTAGAATCTATCTTAAAATAGCTCTATTTTATCCCTTCTTATACACGTGAATGTTAGCGTCTGCGTGTGTGTGTTTTTAATTGATGTACTCGATAATCGTAGATATTTTTTGATAAAATACGATATCACTGAGGTGATAACAAGACCCTGATAACAAGACAGATACGATAACATAGAAAGAATCTGTTTATATATAATCCACCGCTCAGCGTTATCTTGCTTTCAGAAATGTGTTCTTTACTAAACATCAACTCGACCACACCGACTCGATAACATAACGCCAACAGGCTTAATCCCAGATCACAGGCAACCAAATAACAGCACCAAACAACCAAGCCAACTATACCAGACACAACCACACGTCCATGCCACTCTCAACCAACACACCAACAATGCCACTCTCAACCAACACACCAACAATGCCACTCTCAACCAACACACCAACAATGCCACACTCAACCACATTTCATGGCAGCAACCTGCATTTTTACAACCATGTTATTTACGGTCAAAACATACCCCTAAAAGTTCGTCAACCGCAGCAGCGCCACAATACCCTACGATTAACCCAAAAATCTTGGAATTCTCATCAATGAATGTAAGACTTTCAGCCTCCACAATCACTCCTCTTTTAGCATCACAATCACTACGAATCATAAACACACAAGTCACTTCACTTCAGCATCAGATTTACTATTCATTGCAATTGCACCTCTGTTTGCATCCAGTTATAATTAACCACACGAAAGCAACGCTACGTTTAAATGCACCTTTGGAACAAAACCATCCCATTCGTACCATCAGTAGCACACATGGTTTATTGAGAGTTTCTACGAATGATGCGGTTAATCCCTGTTGGTATTTCCTCCTCCATCTTAGATTACCTCCGTTAGGAGTCCAGATTAATCAATGATTAATCAATGATTAATCAAGATTAATCAATGATGTTTTACACGGGATTATTTTTGATTGAAATTCATTCTGGACTGTTTTTTTTAAGGACACTACAAGGGATTACAGACAGAGACAGATAGTCTGTGTCCGTCTGTGTTTGGTTCTGTTTGTCTCTGTCTCTGCTTCTCTCTCTCTCTCTCTCTCTCTCTCTCTCTCTCTCTCTCTCTCTCTCTCTCTCTCTCTCTCTCTCTCTCTCTCTCTCTCTCTCTCTCTCTCTCGTTGTCTTCCCCACCAAAATCTCATTCGTAAATATAGCGGGAAAGGTGGAACAAACAGGGCCGCTAAAACCAATAATTACAGAAGGCAGACAAGCCGTCTTTAAAAGGTACAACGTTCTTCACGCCTCCCGTAAGTGATGGGAGTTCTCTTCCTCAAACCCCATTCCAACACCCCCTCTCTCCCTTTGAAACAAACACACACACGCAGGCATGGTTGGTGGATGGAAAGGAAAGGTACCTGTCTCTTCCAGCTGTGAGACTGATTGACCAAACCACTAATGACACAAGTCACTTCGTCTCGTCAACTTTCCAAGTATTTTTCCCTGATGGAATTATTAGTTTTTTTCAGCATTATTTGCATTTAAACATTTATTTAATAGATTCCTATTTGTAAAAAAAAAATCCTGGTTGGAAATATACTGTTATGGGCTGCGATTTTAAGTTAAACATTGAGTGTTTTTGTGTGTGTGTTTTTAGTGTTTTTTTAAAGGTATTAAGTGTAAGACTTCAAACGCTCCGTGTGAGGTATCCCGCTGCGTTCGGCATTAAGATAATTACAGACCGACTCACCTATTGGTAAGCCACACTGACTGAGAGGTGAGACCGACACCTGAGGCCCTACGAAGAGTGTACTCACCTAAGTGTATATTCTTACCTATTTGTGTTTGCAGGGTTGAGCAATAGCTCTCTAGCCCCAGGCACTCCATATTTTTTTTTCTGGCCGGTTTCTTTGTTTTGTTCCTTGCAGCAATTCGTTTTGAAGCTGATTATTCAATTTGCCTCTAGTTGATTTTTTTCACAGGTTTACACTGGTTCCTAATTTCTAGTTTACGGCCGCATCATTTAGGCCTATCGCTTCTCATCTGTGTGTGTGTGTGTGTGTGTGTGTGTGTGTGTGTGTGTGTGTGTGTGTGTGTGTGCGTGCGTGCGTGTGTGTGTGTGTGCGTGTACACACGAACACACAGCCTCTGAAACTCCTAAGAATGAAAATGCAGTATGTGCCTTTGAAACTATTTACTCTGCAATTACTGTACACCAAACTACCCTCACACATACACCCCCATAGGCCTACTCCATCGCTATAGAGCCTCCCCTCTAGAGTCTCTAGAGAGCCAATAGAGCGAGACAGAAAGGGGGGGTGGAGGTGATGGAAGAAGGGCAGACGAGAAAGTACCTGGAATTATCATATCATATACTCCGCATATATCAACAAAATATGAATTTATTGGAAAGATAATGATATGCTTGGCTACATGCCCCTCTACCTGGTTCCGGGTAATTATAATCCCTCGGGTTGTTAAGTTCTATGCCTGTAAATATGGCCAGCTGACTGTGACGTCATGTGTTTCGTCAGCTGTTTCGTAAATAACACAACACGTGCCTTATGGGGTCATCCTTTCGTAACTTTCGTAACCTCCTCTCTAGCTGGCAGTGACGTATTAGTTAGTTATAAACTTATTAGTTAGCCTTCGTCTATGTTTAAACTGTGTTGGGGTCTGGGTTCGGTTCACGGGGCAAGGTGAGCTCATCTACTCATCTACTTTATTCCTCATAGCCACGTAACTCATCTACTTCATACCTCATTGCTACATGCGTATCTACTGTATCTACTATCCAATGAAGTCGGAATCCTATCTATTTACAATTCACATGTTTAACTTCCCAACCGCGTGCGGCTCTATCTACTCACTTCGTCTACAGTTTACCTCCACATTTATCTACGTACCAGTTACCCATCTAATGATCTACCTCCAATTTACCCAACGAATTAGCCGTCTATCCACAAGTTACCTACCTTACTTGCCCGTCTATCCACAAGTTACCCACCCATTCACCCACTTATTATTCCACCCCTAACTCCATACCCACCCACCTCGACATTTACCAGTTCTCTCACCTATCCACGTCTCCCCCACTCTTCTTCAGTTCTCTCTCTCTCTCTCTCTCTCTCTCTCTCTCTCTCTCTCTCTCTCTCTCTCTCTCTCTCTCTCTCTCTCTCTCTCTCTCTCTCTCTCTCTGCTCTCCACTTCCCCTACCCATTCCCCACCACCTGCCCAGAGCCACGGGGCTCTGGGCAGCTTATGGGGTCTCGCACAACCCTCCTGTGTGATATATGAGAGACTTCAACGTCGCGTAGGTAGTGATCAAGACGACGCTTTTCCTACGCCCACGGCAAGACCGACCACAGTCATCCAAGACAACTCCTTCGCTTATTACAATCCTCAACCGTCCAACAGTCACCCTTCCTAGTCCCCCTAAAACCTTCTTCTTCTTCCTGGAAGGTATAGCACTAATTACGCCGGTCAATCTGGCCAATAGGTGGAAGATTAGAGTGTAGGGGCTATCAGTCTCTATCAACCATCTTGAGCGCTGGTGAGTTAACAGTGAAATGAGTGGGTGTGGAGGTTAACGAGGGACTTGGCGCGTGTTGTGTTGTGTCTGTCCGTCTCTGTCTTGTGTTCTGGTGTAAGCACAGGGGATATAATGCCGGTCAATAAAAACACACAAAAAAAGAACGTTTTCAGTGCCTGCGGCTGGTGTGATATTATCCGCTCCTCCTCCTCCTCCCTCCCATATGCCTATTTGAAACGTTTCACCCATACATAAACGTTTGGAACAAACGTTCTGTTGAAAAAGTAAAATTCTATTTCTCTGAAAGCTAATGTTTTCTTAATGTCACAATGTTTAATATTTATTTAATGTCGATAAAAACAAACAAAAAATGGGGCTATAATTAAATTTGTTGTCTTTTAATGTTTACGTTAGGATCAGTTCGAAGACTGTTGCAACTTTTTCGTGCTCAGCTTATTTGAAAATTATGAAATTATTATGATTGAAAACTGTTTACGTTTTGTTGTTTACAATAACCTCTGTATCCTTGTCTTTATTTTGTATTCTGTGCCTTTGAGACATTTTTTTTTCTCCAATTGTGCTAAAAATCTTGTTGATGATACCAACGCCTGCCTATCTCTCTCTCTCTCTCTCTCTCTGTGAAAGGGTCTGTATTCATCTTGTTGTGCTCATCTAGTTGTGCTTGCGGGGGTTGAGCTTCGGCTCTTTGGTCCCGCCTCTCAACTGTCAATCAACTGGTGTACAGGTTCCTGAGCCTATTAGGCTCTATCACATCTATACTTGAAAATGTGTATGGAGTCTGCCTCCACCACATCACTTCCTAATGCATTCCATTTGTTAGCTATTCTGACACTAAAATATTTCTTTTTAACGTCTCTATGGCTCTTTTGGGAACTCAATTTCCACCTGTGTCCCCTAGTGTATGTGCCCCTTGTGTTAAATAGTCTGTCTTTATCTACCCAATCAGTTCCTTTGATAATGTTTTATGTGGTGATCATGTCCTTCCTAACTCTTCTGTCTTCCAGAGAAGTGAGGTTTATGTCCCGTAGTTTCTCCTCGTAGCTCATACCCCTCTGTTCAGGTACTAGTCTGGTGGAAAATCTCTGAACCTCTCCAATTTATTATTTTGCTTGCCGAGATATGGACTCCATGCTGGAGCTGCATACTCCAGGATTGGTCTGACATATGTGTCATTCAAGGTTCTGAATGATTTCTTACACAAGTGTCTGAAGGCTATTCTTATGTTGGTCAACCTGGCATATGCCGCTGATGTTATCATCTTGATATGGGCTTCGGGGGATCGGTTTGGCTTGCTATCAACCCCCCAGGTCTTCCCATAATTTTGGAATCATCAGCAAAGATTGAGAGGAATGAATCTCTTCCCTCTGAAGAGGGAAGAGATTCATTCCTCTGATTTTTCATTTTCCTCTGATTCATTCCAGATTTCTTCCCTCTGAGAGATCATTTACATATATCATAAACAGGAGAGATCCGAGTACAGAGCCCTGTGGGACTCCGCTGGTGACTTCACATCAATCTGAGGTCTCACCCCTCACTGTAACTCTCCGCTTCCTATTGCTTAGGTATTCCCTTATCCACTGGAACACCCTATCAGTTACTCTTCCCTATTTCACCAGCTTATGAACCAATCTCTTATAGGGTACTATGTCAAAGGCTTACCGACAGTCCCAGAAAATGCAGTCTGCCCATCCTTCTCTTACTTGCTTAATCTTTGTCACCTGGTCGTAGAATTCTATCAAACGTGTGAGGCAAGATTTACCCTCCCTGAACCCATGTTGATGGGTTGTCACGAAATCTCTTCTCTCCAGATGTGTTACTAGGCTTTTTCTCACGATCTTCTCCATCACCTTGCATGGTATACAAGTCAAGGACACTGGCCTGTAGTTCAGTGCCTCTTGCCTGTCACCCTTTTTGTATATTGGGACTACATTAGCCGTCTTCCATGTTTCTGGTAGGTCTCCCGTCTCCAGTGACCTACTATACACTGAACAACTGTGTTTGGCAGTTTAACAACTGTCAAACACAGATCATGAAATACAAATTGTCACTGAAAATGAATGATTAAAATACAAATAAGTTGGTAAAGAATAAAATGTTTGCATAATTCTTGAAACTCAAAATTGTCACTAAATTTATGCCACTCAAAAGAGAGAGAGAGAGAGAGAGAGAGAGAGAGAGAGAGAGAGAGAGAGAGAGAGAGAGATGAGAGAGAGAGGGAGAGGGAGGGAGAGAGAGGGAGGGAGAGAGAGGAGAGAGGGGAGGAGAGAGAGAGAGAGAGGATGAGAGAGAGAGATGAGGAGAGAGATGGAGAGAGAGAGAGAGAGGGAGGGAGAGAGAGAGGGAGGAGAGAGAGGAGGGAGAGAGAGGAGGAGAGAGAGAGAGAGAGGAGTGGGAGAGAGAGAGAGAGAGAGAGAGAGAGAGAGAGAGAGAGAGAGAGAGAGAGAGAGAGAGAGAGAGAGGGTAGTGAACAGCAACAGGTGGCATCACCCGGATGCTGTTCATCAACCCATGGTTCGCCTATTGTAAACTTGTATTCCCCTACCTCACCTATCTCCCTTATCCCCCCCCCTCTCCCACTCGCTCTTCCTTCCCTCCAAACCCACACACAACTACTTTAAATAATTACACAACTCACCCCACTGTGAAAA
This sequence comes from Procambarus clarkii, assembly GCF_040958095.1. Taxonomy (NCBI): domain Eukaryota; kingdom Metazoa; phylum Arthropoda; class Malacostraca; order Decapoda; family Cambaridae; genus Procambarus; species Procambarus clarkii. The sequence continues at coordinate 26,042,284 of NC_091180.1, forward strand.
TAGGCCTACCTGACGTGAGGCTCGTCAGGTAGGCCTTCTTTCCACCTCTCATAATCGCAGCTATCATTTAATTACTAGGCTCAACCACGTCGATGTGTTGTTAGCATGATATAATGACTATTAATGTTGTAAACACACACACACACACACACACACACACACACACACACACACACACACACACACACACACACACACACACACACACACAGTGTGTACAGCAGGATCTTAAGTTAGAAAAGGAATAATTCCATAATACGAAGCTTAACAACGTAGACACACGTTGACAAACGACTAACAAACACCAAGCTGGAAACAATCACGTCAGAGAACAATTAAGTCTTCAGACACAGTCAATGTGACAACAAAACTAGAATGTGCAGACTCACTCTGCATTGTCCTGCTTAAATACAACAGAATTCAAAATTAGAGAAGAGTCCAGAGATTTGCTGCGAGGGCAGAAGTCAAACCACTTGAGTCGGTATACAGCGATGATCTCACTTTTTTGCAAGTCGGTGTTCGAGCCTCGATGCCCCGAGTGGCTTGCCGCCATTAATTTCCTTCTGTTCTATCTCAACTCATCTCCAACCGGCATATCCTTTCCATGTGCTAAATAGCCATATGCTGTCTTAACGCTGTCCCATGACACACCCCCGGCACCGCTCCTGTGCCAGGTAAGTCCTCTACGGGCTCACCATAGCCCGTGCTACTTGCAACTTGGTACGAGTAGCTGAATCTATAACAACAACATGTCCCATGAATACTGAGGGACGCTGGTGATTGGGACGCATCAGGGAGGACACTTGATCGCAACATACAAGATACAAGACACTATAAGGTATATACTGGCAAATTAGTCCAAAACAAAATACTTAGAGTGAACCATCTTAGAACAATAGGAGATGGATAAATGGAAAACTAGATAAGTCCAGAGAGATGAATTTACCTAATTAGCTCGTTACACCTTAGTAGCAATTGTCTTGTTAAGCAAGTAGGTCAAAGGTCATGGCCCCGGACGACCAGGAACTGCATGAAGAACACGAGTTCACAATCACCTTCCAAGCACATAACAGGTGAGCACACACAGGTGAGAACAAAGAAAAAAACCTGCCTATCTTTTTTTTTTTACCTATGAAAAAGTTAATTATTTTCACTATCTTTTAATATGCAAAAGTTTCTTATTTCGTGGGTTACCTAAACAAAATAAAAATGGTGCAATTTTTGTTCACCTCTATACATAGAGAAGATAACAACCCCCCCCCCCCTCAATCCTCCTACCCCCCCCCCCCCAATAGAGAAGATAACAAACCCCCCCCTCCTCAATCCTCCTACTACCCCCCCCCCTAAAAAAAAAAAAATTGGGGAAAATTACATTTAGTAAAGATTAATATCTTTTACTAATTGCATTTTTTTCGAAAGTTTAAGTGGCCATTTTGAGACGTGAGATATTTACTGTGAGTTTTAAGACATTGTCACAATTAAAATCAACAAAATATAAATCGCGAAATCACAATGCCGTTAAATTGGAGATATTTATCAGCTGTAATTGTGTCGAATGTCCCTTGATGTTGAGAGCTAACTGGTAATTACCACCTGAGTTCAGGGAAAAGACAAAATCGCCTTTTTGTACGACGTGGTTAAGGAAGTAAGTGGATCTCTTTTTAACATTGATATATATAGTAGTAGACATCCATCAGTCTCAGGAGACTCTGGAGTTGCGCTCTAGTTGTCACTCTGGAGTGGCCTCTCCAGGGCGCAAAGCCAGGGGAGGTTGATATGGAGAAGCTGTTACCCATGCAGCAGCTCCCCCCTCCCCCCTCCCCACGGCTCCGAAAGTCTCCAATGGAAAGGTATGTATATATATATATATATATATATATATATAATGCCACCACCAGCAACACTTACCTGTCCAAATAATCGTTTGTTACACCTCCCAGCCCTAATTGAAACCAATATTTTATACTTATAATCATCAAAAGGTGAGGAACATTAAATCTTGTGTGTGTGTGTGTGTGTGTGTGTGTGTGTGTGTGTGTGTGTGCGTGTGTGTGTGCGTGTGTGTGTGCGTGTGTGTTATGAATCATATTACTGCTTCCACTTCAGCTTCTTAATAACATTACCATCAATTTCATCGTCATTACAGTCAATTATCCTAAAGTTCGTTCATCAAATGACTCGCCCAACCAGTGTTTACTTAAATACATGATTCAGCGGAAGTTGATTCGTCTATAATCACCAAAATATATTAAAGAATTATTTCACCCTTAACGGCCAATGTGTTGTAGATCATCGCCTCTTTTGGTGAGCTCACGAACCGACAGGAAATAATCATTCTTTGCTCGCTTTTAAATAAAAAATTTTTTTATTCCATTACAGCAAACACTTAGGAGTGTTTGCGATGATTTTTGCAGTCGTTTTGCACCTCTTAAAGAGCCATCGTTAAGACATCACAAAGGAACACGTAAGTCACTTCGTACTGCAACTTCCTGTACGTAACATCGTTCAAGGTGTTCACTGCACATCTTCACTACAGCTTCGATGTTGTCAGTGACTTCGTACGAGACCTTACACACGTTTCCGTTAACAGTATAAGCGAACTGCCTAAACGATGTTTCCTGTTTTTTTTAATTTTCCTAAAATATTTTATGTCAGGGATATAAATCGTGAGAAAAAAAGTAATGGAGTACGAGGATGATAATAGATAGGAAGAAGGTAAGGAGCAAGGAAAGTGTATAAGAAAAAGAAGATAATAATATGTCGAAGGAGAGAATAAGAAGGAAGACAATCCAGCATAAACAATAGAATAAGGAATAGAATAAGGAATAGAATAAGTGATAGATGGGATTGCAAAGCATTCTCTTCTGCAACCAAAGATTTGTAGCAGAAGGCATTAAGTAGAGTTAAGTATATAGGTGTTTAAAATATATATGACAGGTTTATTGTACAGGTGTGTGACAGGTGTGAGATTATCCCTTGGTTAGTATTCCACACACATGTGCTCAAGTTCATGATGAGTTTCCTCATGTTTACCTCATTACTGAGCTGTTATAAGGTAATCATGAGGAGAAAGCACTGAGGCAAATCACTATTTACCACTTGGAAGAGGGATGAGGATAGAATAGGTGGGGGATAGGATTGGACGACGGAAAGGAACGGTGCCCAACTGTTTGAAGACCACTGGCACTCGAACGCCAATCTTGTATGAAGCGAGTCTGCGTTCACAGTCAGTGACGTGAATGTATTCAATGCTATGAAGAATCTGGGATATCTCTCTTTTTCTCTCTCTAACTCTCTCTCTCTCTCTCTCTTCTCTCTCTCTCTCTCTCTCTCTCTCTCTCTCTCTCTCTCTCTCTCTCTCTCTCTCTCTCTCTCTCTCTCTCTCTCTCTCTCTCTCTCTTTCTCTAACAACCTTTCTTATGTTCCCTTCAGGTTAGGCTTCAGTCTGCTCTCGTAAGCATTTTATCGATTCGGGGTTTGTCTTCTACGCAGGATTATTTTGTACAGAATCTTGCAGGATTTGCAAGATCCTGTAGGATTTGCAGGAGCTTGCAGGAGCAGTAGGATTTGCAGGAGCTTGCAGGAGCAGTAGGATTTGCAAGAGCTTGATGACCGTGGCGTTCAGGACCTAAGAAGGTAAATTGAAGACAAACTTCGTACACAGCTGAAACTGTAGGTGTAACCATGCCCAGTAGGAACCTGAACACCAGTCTGTTGAATGTTGGAGATGGGACCCAAGAGCGGAAGCTCAACCCACAAAAACATCTCCAGTCTCCCAAATTTCAGTATGGAAGCATCACTTGCTAATGATTAATTCTCAGTAGTTTTCCTTTTTTTGGGCGTGGGGGTGGAGGGGGAGGGCGAGTTTTGATCTTAGTCTCTTCTGAGACAAAATAAGAACGTAGATACCCTGGAAGCTAGAACCTTAATGGGAGGGTTTTCACACCCAGGTTTTGAAACCCGGCAATTAAAGTGTTTATGTAAACCTTGTTTACATGAAAACGAGGTTTACGTAAAAATCGTAAACCTGTGTATTGGTACACAGCCTTCAGAATCTCAAGTCATCCAATTATTGTGTTTATTTATATCTAATTTATACAGCATGGCTGCTGAAGTTCGTTTATTTTTTACTATTTAACTGGCCGAAGAGGAAGCTTTTCTGTAGCATATTTTCTGGTCAAGTGCCCGAGTAATAGATCGATTTTGTCCAAAGGGTTTGGACAGGTCAGGGTATTTTGCCCTTTCCAGCTTACGGCTTTTGAATCATAGGAGTGAGGCATAAATCATGGGAATTGGGAGCTATGTGTTTAGTGAAGAGGGTGATATATAAGGCAGGGGGAAAACAGGTGTTTGAGGGTGCTGAAAATAACACCCCTGGCGTGATTTATGGAAGAAAATAACGCATCATGTAGATTATCCTTGAGTCGGAGTCCAGGAGCTGATGACTGGCGGTGTGGGTGAAAACTCTCTCAGCAGTGGGGTATGTCATGTATTACATATACGCACATATACGCGCGTGCACACACACACACACACACACACACACACACACACACACACACACACACACACACACACACACACACACACACACATACAAACTGAGTCGAAGCTGCTTTACTAAACTCGTCCTTTAATCCTTTGGCTGCTATGATTCAGCCAAACAAAAATACGGTTATTCAAGTGCTGGTTTTCCATGCTATCAACAACAGCGATCAAAGTCTCGAGTGAGTGAGATGGTTTAATCCAATATTCTTCAGTAATAGCATTAGGGAAGCATTCCTTGATCCAGTATTCTTAAATAACATCTTCATGGAGGTATTCTTTGATCGTTGTAACACTCTGAGGATGGATGTTCCAGCTGTCCAGGATTGGTGGATTACGAAACTATCCCTCGTTAGTGTCTCTAGTTGTTAAGTAGATGTTCTTGTTAAGTGGTTCACATATATCATTCAAAAGGTTTTTCTTGGACTGGTCGGCACAGCAAACGTCTCGCTTCTTTCAGGTCAGCGTTCGATCCCCCACCCCCAGTGATCTAAAATAATTGGGCAGCACCGATTCTTCCTTCCATCTGAACACTTGGCCTGGACGGTAGAGTGACGATCTCGCTTCATGCAGGTCGGCGTTTAATCCCCTACTGTCCAAGTGGTTGGGCACTATTCCTTCCCCCCGTCCCATCCCTAATCTTCATCCTGACCCCTTCCCAGTGCCATATATTCATACTGGCTTGGCACTTACTCCCTCCCCCACTCCATCCCCGTATTAGTTTCTAGAGCCTCGTTAACTGACATGCAGTTAACCCGACTTGAAATGTCTGCCGGAAAAATTAATCTGAAATTTCACAATTCGTCGATAAAAAAAAAAGTTTAATTATAGCTTGAATTTGGGTGAAATACTAGAATTTCCTTTTTAAGTTAAAATAGGAGAATCTGGATCTTCTTTCCAGTGGAGAGTGGTATAATCACAGTGTAAAGGGCTATCTTGAGGTTATCTTGAGATGATTTCGGGGCTTTTTTAGTGTCCCCGCGGCCCGGTCCTCGACCAGGCCTCCACCCCCAGGAAGCAGCCCGTGACAGCTGACTAACACCCCAGGTACCTAATTTACTACTAGGTAACAGGGGCATAGGGTGAAAGAAACTCTGCCCATTATTTCTCGCCGGCGCCTGGGATCGAACCCAGGACCACAGAATCACAAGTCCCGCGTGCTGTCCGCTCGGCCGACCGGCTCGTACTGGAACCACTACCACCATATCGTCCAACTACAAAGACTAACAACAAAACTACTGCCAATATAATTACCACATCCTCATGGATTTAGCCATCACCATCGACACTACTGCCACCACCACTACCAGCAGTGCTACCTCCACAACTAACCCACTTACTCTCTTCCACCACTACTAAATCTAGCGCCCCTTTCTACCCTCACCACAACCCTTGCCATCAGCACAACCACCTACCCAACTTCCACAACCACAATCCCTACCACAACTCCTCTAAATTCATCAGTGACTTTAACCGAAATTCGTTTTCACGGCCATCAGAGGACCATCAGTCCTACCACCATAATCTCTGCTACTCCTGTCACCACAACTAATACCCCCCCCCCCCCACCACAACCACTAGCACCTTCACCACAACCACTACCACCCCCACCACAACCACTACCACCCCCACCACAACCACTACCACCCCCACCACAACCACTACCACCACCACCACAACCACTACCACCCCCACCACAACCACTTCCATCACCAGTGCAGCCAATACAACCCTCTCCACCTCGTCTATACCATTCCCTTCACAACTCCCACAACCATACCAGATCCCCCATAACCACAACACAACCAGATCCACCACAACCACATCCACTACAACCACAACCAGAGCCACCACAGCCACAACCAGAGCCACCACATCCACACCAGATCCAACACAACCACACAACCACACAACCTCAAAAGCTACAACTCTCTCCTCCTACAGGATATCCGACCGTGGTAATCAGTGATAGCTTAGCTAAGTGTTGTACAGATAATAACGAGGAATTACGACCACGAATTTCAACTTGAGAGGGGGTGATGGTGGTACTTGGGAAGGGGTAGGGAGGGTGATTAAGGGGAGAGGGGGGAGAGAGAGAGGGAGAGGGAGAGGGAAGGGGTTTCAAGTCCTCTCTTGATCCCCCTCCCACCTCTTCCCTTCCCATTGGAGCGGAAGTTGGCTCACCTGGTTCTAATCTACCCTTCCCAAACAATCATAATAGGAGTTAATGGCTGCCTTAGCAAGGGTTTAACACCGGGTTGGCTTCGCTTTGTTATCATAGTGGTGTTTATGGAGAGAGGAAATAGAGGATAGCTGACGTGTTGGTAGTTGTGGTGGTGGTAATTATGCTGGTGGTAGTTGTGGTAGTGGAAGTGAGTTTAAGGGAGATGGGAGACAAATCAGGACTTAAGTGAGAGAGAGAGGAATTATATCAGCTACGAGAAGAGCAACTTAGAGATTATCTAAAGCTAAAAATGGGAAAATTTAGATGATCATTAAATCTTGACTTATTACCAATAAATTCCGAATCCTGGACAATCTCCGAATCCCAGGGAATTTAATTTTGCTGTAATGCCTTATAATCATTTTTGCGAATTCCTTAGTTAAGTCCTATCAGACCTTGAGTGAATCCCTAATTCAGACAATTTCCTGACGATCATAGAGTCCTGTCTCATTACATAAATTGGCTAACTAGTAATTTCAGTCGATCCCTATATATCCGAACTTTTTTTTTACGGTAAAGATGATTTTTTCTGATTGGGAAAATAAAACAATGAGTGGGGAGGGGGGTAGGGGGGGGGGCTTGTGTACATTGTAATTACCTTGGTGTGGTGACCTTGATGTGCTTACTTATTTACAACTTATACAGTGAAACTGTGAATGTGTGAATGCGTGTGTGTGTGTGTGTGTGTGTGTGTGTGTGTGTGTGTGTGTGTGTGTGTGTGTGTGTGTGTGTGTGTGTGTGTATAGATGTGACAAAGGTTGTTTATGTTTATGTGGAGGTTGTTTGGGGTAGTTAGGGAGAAAGAAATGTGTAGTTTTTTTTTTTTAAGATTTAACAGATGAGTAACAGGGCGGTCTTGGTGTTTGTGTTTGATCTAGTGCTTGTGTGCTTGTGTGCTTGACGTCATCACTACTCCCCTTAAATAACGCAAGCAATGCCAGAACTGTTGCCAGGAACGCTCACAGGACGTGACGTCAGCGCCATCTGTTGACGATATATATCAAACTAGACTGTTAATATCTGTGTGCTGGTGGAAGGTGGTGTATTGCACACACACACACACACACACACACACACACACACACACACACACACACACACACACACACACACACACACGCGCGCGCGCACACACACACACGAACAAGTGGAGGTATGATAGAGCCCAATAGGCTCAGGAATCTGTACACCAGTTGATTGACAGTTGAGAGGCGGGACCAAAGAGCCAGAGCTCAACCCCCGCAAACACAACTAGGTGAGTACACACACACACACACACACACACACACACACACATAAGGGGCCTCGCGGCTGAGTGGACAGCGCTCGGGGATCATAGTCCTAAGGACCCGGGTACGATTTCCGGCCGAAACGGAAACAAACGGGCAGAGTTTCTTTCACTAATGCATCTGTTCACCTAGCAATATATAGGTACCTGGGAGTTAGGACAGCTGCTATGGGCAGCTTCCTGAGGATGTGTACGTGTGTTAGAAATATATGTAGTAGACATAAGAGGAAAAATGATTGGTTAGAAAGGCGGGGTCCAAGAGCTAATAGTTCGGTTCCGCAGACACAAATAATAAATACACGCGCGTGTGTGTGTGTGTGCGCGTGTGTGTGTGTGCGTGTGTGTGTGTGTGTGTGTGTGTGTGTGTGTGTGTGTGTGTGTGTGTGTGTGTGTGTGTGTGTGTGTGTGTTAATACAATGCATCCGCTTCCATATCCGCTTCCAAGGTCTATAATTCTATTAGAATTATAGACCTAATTATAGAAATTATAATTCTTTTTTAATTTGTACCGAAATTTGCCCGTATGTCAACTCTGTCGATGACTATACATATTTTATAAAGGCAATCCAAAGCTTGTTTACCATCACCTGGCGAACGAGAGACCCAAAAGTCAAGATACGACTTAAAAAAGTAAGCAAAGGTAAAGTCCGGGTAAAGAACCCTGACCGGAACACAGCTGTCTGATGAAGCTTTCTGAAGTTAGAGAGGTTCACTAAACCCGAACCCCTCGAGTGAATGAAGCCTCTCAACGAAGCTTTAGTACCATAATCCGAACCCCCTGCCTGGTGTTCGATCATGTGGCCATTTCCCCCTGACCTTGCCTTCGACGTGCCTCTCGCCAGGGGGAGGGGAGGAACCACAGTAAAGCTATAGCCAAGAAACTATGGCTTCTAACTACGTGGGTCTGGCACTCTACGTGTGTAATGTTGGTCTAGAGCGTACAGGTTCGAATCCTCCCACATGTTTTCTAATGAGTTTCTACGTAGGTGTTATATCACACGTGTTCCTTTTCCTCCAATGGGGTAATGTTGAGCTTTCACAGCCACTCACTGAAGCTCAATTTACCTCCTAAGAAAATAACTTTTGTTTATGGCGTTTTCTAGTTTCCGCGAGAGGCTTCAACATGGCGATTTGAAGCTCGGTTGAGAAACTGTGGTTGTGGGTGATATAAGTTGTAAGTTGAGTGTAGTGTTGTGAATGATTCTCAAGTGTTATCTTGTTGTAGAGGTTGTCTTGTTATTGTGTATATCTGTGATTGTGGTCCAGGGTTATGTGTTCTCTCTCTCTCTCTCTCTCTCTCTCTCTCTCTCTCTCTCTCTCTCTCTCTCTCTCTTTTGGAAGCACATACACACACACTGCTGAGTAGACAGCGCTCGAGAAGTTGTAGTCCTAAGGGGCCTTGGGTTCGATTCCCGACCGAGGTAGAAACAAATGGGCAGAGTTTCTTTCACCCTAATGTCTCTGTTCACCTAGCAGTAAATTGGTACCTGGGAATTAGACAGCTGTTACGGGCTGCTTCCTGGATGTGTGTATGGGTGTAAAAAAAATAGTAGTTAGTTACAGTTGATTGACAGTCGAGAGGCGGGCCCAAAGAACCAGAGCTCAACCCCCGCAAGCACAACTAGGTGAATACACACATACGTGTGTGTGTGTGTGTTTGTATGTTATCAATATATCTCATCTCTCGCAGCATCCCTAACATGGGTAACCAGGCATCCATTGGAAGGACTTTATCCCAACCACAACAACCTAGAACGCCTCAAACCCAAATTGTATAATAGCCGAATATCACCCCCCTTCCATTCCCCCTTCCCTTCCCTTCCACTCCCCTTCCCCCATCCCCCCTACCCTTCCTCACCCGCCTCCTCTCACACATAAGAGGACAAAAATCATTAATCATTAATTCAACTGGTAGTAACTGGCGGCTAATGATGATTGATGGTTGTTGATGAAGTCTTGCCAATAGTTCTTGACAAGTAATCGCTCGTAATATTGGTGCAGTTATTGAGCGTTCAAACAAGCCACACAATTGGCCCATTACGGCTCACCAAAATATTTCCCAAAATAAGAGAATTTTAGAGTTTCTTTGCCATTTTATATATATATATATATATATATATATATATATATATATATATATACATATATATATATATATATATATATATATATATATATATATATATATATATATATATATATATATATATATATGATCTGATATGGAGGTGTTGATCTTTGGGGTATTTAAATACTCCGAAATTACCATCTCTTTTAAGGGTCTGAGCGGGTGGTGGAGCGAGTTAAGGCGTACCTGTTATGCCAGTTGCTGGAAGGCTTCTGTGCTGGCTAGGGTTCGAGTCTCCTGGTGGGAAAGTGTTCTAAAGTTGTGTATATATATATATATATATATATATATATATATATATATATATATATATATATATATATATATATATATATATAAAATAGGGGTACCACCTCTGGTGGAATTGTAGGGACCCATAGCCTCGAAGAAGAAAATAAAGAGTATTCAAAGAAGACCTTGTGGATTTTCACTGAACACTTTAATCTTTTCTTCTCCTACCACCCCTATTATTTTTTTATATATTTTGTTTTATTTTATTGCAATGCTACAGTTTACAGATAACACACACATATATATATATATATATTATATATATATATATATATATATATATATATATATATATATATATATATATATATATATAACAATATAACACTCAGTGTTCGAAGACCTCGTCCAGCTCCTCGGAGGTCGGGTGCGTACCCAAGATTACAGCACGCATTTCCTCTCTGAACTGCGACACTGAGGCGCTGGAACATGAAACTGGCCGCTCGTGAGTCTTTGGTTTTCTCAATGAGTTCCTCGCCAACTTCCTTTAAGAACTTAAGTGCACATTTACCCCAGACGCCCAGAGTCTCAGAGCCTATCGACACGAACCTGTAACAACGTTCTAGGTCTCTGTACTTGTTGGTTTTCTGGGTCTCCCTGAAGGTAGCTGCCCCGCCTCCCTCAACTGTGCTGTAAGGTAGATAGGTATCAGCCAATGTAGACGCACACGTGTAGTCCCACACGACCTGTTTACCTTCCCTCCATGGCTGCAGGGTGACTCCATCTGGGCGTTTTTGGCTGTTGTCAGGTCTGCACAACTGAGGTTCCCTTTGTGCTGGACACCCAGCTGTAGCCAAACTTCTCTTGATGATGTCATTGACTGCTTCATGTCTGGCAATCTTTCCCTGTGTCTTACGACAGATGAGACCATGGCTGCCTTATTGGTCTGCCCGTGCATGGCCGCAAATACACCGGTGCTCGGTGGAGATAGAGATCCCATTAATCAAAACTATTAATTATCAAAGTTATATTAGCTCTGCAGAGGAATACATTGAGGCCATATTTCTATACTTATATAGGCTTTTAATTCCTTTTTCCAGAAAATAGCATATAGAAATGCAATATAAAACTGCAATACGTATGTAGTTACTAAAGAAATAAATAATCGGGCAGTGTTACCAAGTAATTGATTACTGCAAGTATTATATATTAATTTTTATGGTACAAAAAAAAAAAGGGCTGACGGGTTCTGGACCATGGTTTAGTTGGCCTGTTAAGCAATCCGGCCAAACTACCCCCCCACCTTAACCACACTACCACCCTGTTCAACCACCTCATTACCACCACCACCCCCCCACTACACACCCCCACCAAGCCCCATACGACCTCTTCCCACGATAAATCCCTCTGGAGGTCATGTAAGCACCTGGTTCGACTCTCATAATCGGATTACTGTCTTGTCGGATTAAACGCAGGAGGAAGGGACACAGCGATCACCATAAGCCAACAGCCACACGCTAATTGCAGAGGAAACACGTGGCCTAAACTAATTCCTTAATAGCTGTGTTTAGTGGCATATTGCTCGAAACTTCCTAAATATTCGAAATGTTGTTTTTTGTTCAGTAAGGAAGAAAAATATGGTTTCTATTATGTTTATGTATTGGAATTAGATGTATTTTAGATTAGAAAGAAAATTAGATTAGATGGAATTTATGTAATTGGAATTTTTTAGGCACGACTTTTATTGCTAAGATACTTTATCAATAAAAGGCATTATTAGATTAATACAATATCAGGAGATTAATACATTATCAGAAGGTCAATACATCATCAGATCAATGAATATATCATGAGATCCGTATGTTATGCAGACGAGGAGTCACAATAACGTGGCTGAAGTATGTTGATCTAAACCACACACTAGAAAGTGAAGGAACGACGACGTTTTGGTCCGTCCTGGACCATTCTCAAGTCGATTGTGTGTCTCAAATTTCAAATCGTCTCCATTTGTTATCGTATCTTATCTCTCAAAACACAGATTACGTGAGTGAACATCGTTGGTCTCTGGTTGTTCAATATCTACCCAGTAAGTATAAAAAAATATTGCCGGAATAAAATTGGAAGTTCTTTTAAGAAAATCAACGAAACTGGATAGGTTTCTTCAAGAAGTGCCGGATCTAACCGGGCTGTGGGGGATATGTGGGCCAGCGGGCCGCTCCAAGCAACAGTCTGTTGGACCAAGCTCTCACAAGTCAAACCTGGCCTCGGGCCGGGCTTAGGATGCAAAAAATGAGCTCCAAGGAGTCGCCTGTTGTTTGTTTCAGATTTAGTTACTCAGAACGAAGTGTCCATGTAGCACGGGCTATGGTGAGCCCGTAATAGGAGTCGCCAATTCCCTCGCGGAATTACTCTTCCAAGCCTATTGATGCTACTAAATGAGAATTCGTGTGTTTATAAAGTCAGCCGTATTTACATAATAGGATGTTATCTCTTAATTAATGACATATAATGACATACCTATTAATGACATATTCATTTTTTTTAATTGGAATTGATATATTGTTGATAGAAAAATTCCTCATGTTCCTGACAGATTATTCGCTCATTACCTATTGAATGACGATAATTTGATAAGAATTATTGTTTTCCTGGAAAGATAACTAGCTTGTGATTAACTTCAATAGGAACTTAAAGATAAGATAAGGTCATTATGAGGAGAAAGCGCTAAGCAAGTGTGAGTATAGACCACTTGGAAGGAATAGGAGGAATGAACAGGTGCTGGGATATAAGGACATCTTATCTTGAGGTTATCTTGATATGATTTCGGGGCTTAGTGTCCCCGCGGCCCGGTCCTCGACCAGGCCTCCACCCCCAGGAAGCAGCCCGTGACAGCTGACTAACTCCCAGGTACCTATTTTACTGCTAGGTAACAGGCAGAGTGAAGGCACGGTGCCCAATCACACGAATCATAGGGAATCGAACCCCGATCCTGCAGGAATTGAACACCGTCCAAGCCAAGTGAATGGCTACCCCAAACATCTCTCCCGATAAGTCTCAGCAGCCGGTCGAGCCGGTCGGCCGAGCGGACAGCACGCTGGACTTGTGATCCTGTGGTCCTGGGTTCGATCCCAGGCGCCGGCGAGAAACAATGGGCAGAGTTTCTTTCACCCTATACCCCTGTTACCTAGCAGTAAAATAGGTACCTGGGTGTTAGTCAGCTGTCACGGGCTGCTTCCTGGGGGTGGAGGCCTGGTCGAGGACCGGGCCGCGGGGACACTTAAACAGCCCCGAAATCATCTCAAGATAACCTCAAGAAGCATATTTGGTGCAGAACACTGTTATCAAAATCAAATATCAAAATATCAAATATCAAAAGTTATCAAAATCAGTACTATTAAAATTCCAGTAGTCGCCACCGTGTAATTCGAGGCATTGACCATTACAAATGATTCTCCGCAACATGTGTCAAGATGATTAAAGTCCTTCTTGATTACTTTTAGTCCTCACCTTCAATTATCTCCAGAAGCTGTGAGAGTTCGTCAGGAAGAAGGCCGCGTATGGCCTAAGGAAAGGAAGGGAAAGGTAGCCCTAACGCTTGTTTGGGTAAGGGAGTCAGGTTGTTCTTATGAGTTAGCCTCGCATGTCAAGCTCTAGCTTCTGGCCCCCGACATATGGTTGGTGCGACGATTAAGAGCACATTGGAGACCCGAAGGCATTTTGCACATGATTCGCTCTCTCCCCAAACAAATAAAAGTCACACAACCTAATTTTATTGGATTAGCTGATCCTTTCCTCTTGTTTTACGCTCTAATCCGTTACGAAAAACTCTGTATTGATATTTTGCACTGTTTTACACACTGAAATCACAATAGCATGATGCATCTCGGACTTAGGTTCGAACCCTCGTTACGGCCCTTGTGGATTTGTTCATACTGGTTACCTTGAGGTTACCTTGAGATGATTCCGGGGCTCAGCGACCCCACGGCCCGGTCGTCGACCAGGCCTCCTCGTTGCTGGACTGGTCAACCAGGCTGTTGGACGCGGTTGCTCGCAGCCTGACGTACGAGTCACAGCCTAAATTACTGTACTGTAATTTACTTAATGCCAACTATACCAGACGGAGAGTTATCTTGGGTATAAAGAGGTATCTTAGACTTACTAATTCCTTAAAACCTTTTGAGTGTTCAGTTTTATAAAAGGCTTTAGAAGCGTCAAAGAAAATATATGTTTATCCCGTTAGTTTACAACCCACAAATTAACGTGATGTTTCGATGAGAAAAACTTTGCGACCATGATGCGATCATGTCGTGGCTGAGTGGTCTAAGGTTTTTGCTTGGGAGTGCCAAGAGCTTGGGTTCGAATCCTTTTTTCGCGGTTCTGATTTTCTTATCACATCAGTGTCCTGTCGTGTGTGTGCAAAACACAAGAGTTTTCTTGAACACAAACTTACAAAGTTTGTGGAAAATTTTAATTTTTAAACCAATTTAAAATGCTAGTATTTAATGCCCTCATTAAGGTAGTTATTTTGCAATCACTACTTAACTTAATTATGTGTTTTTTTATAATTATTAAACTCTGGAATTATAGTAATTAGTGAGTGTTTTATTGCTATTCTGTCAACGAGACAATTTGCCTTAGTGAAAAATCACAATTGAGTCAGGAGTAACGTTGGTCTGGTCATCAGTTGATTTGTTTGTGGATCTTATACTGATAGTTTCTGTCTGTCTGTCTGTCTGTCTGTCTGTCTGTCTGTCTGTCTGTCTGTCTCTGTCTCTCTCTCTCTCTCTCTCTCTCTCTCTCTCTCTCTCTCTCTCTCTCTCTCTCTCTCTCTCTCTCTCTCTCTCTCTCTCTCTCTCGGGGGATGGAAATAGCCTAAGCTACTCTATCCCTTTGAGATGTATTTCTTTCTTGTCTCAATAAACATACTCTCTCTCTCTCTCTCTCTCTCTCTCTCTCTCTCTCTCTCTCTCTCTCTCTCTCTCTCTCTCTCTCTCTCTCTCTCTCTCTCTCTCTCTCCCCCCATTACACCAAACATTTCACACACACGCCGTTAATCCTCCACATCCTACGCTAATCTCCAAGCCTAAATCTATCAGACGGGATTAAACAGTTTCCATCAATTAGAGCGAGTAATGGCGAGGTTCGGGTGACCTCTCAACAGTAGTTCCTCCACGTAATCCTCTAAGATAACCGCCGGTAGTTATGGGAACCAGCTAACTGCCGTGATGGAAGGGTTGAATTGCTCGCAGGTATTAACTGAATCCAGGTGGGTGGGGAAGGGGGGGGGGGAGAGGGGGGGATTTTAGGGGGAAAGGAAGGAAATGGCAGCCTGCCTGGGGATTTAGACCTAACGAGCTTGTTATGGAATAATTACCAAAGCATTGTTCTATGCCTGTTCTATAGATTCAGTTATTTTTCCCTCCTCGATGTAAATGTTCAATAAATATCGAGAGAGTGAAAAATGCTCAAATCGAAGGAATTTAACATGGGGAAAAAAACCGGAATTTAACATGGGAAAAAAACGGAACTTAACATGGGGAAAAAACCGGAACTTAACCGGCCAAAAAATCCGAACGATTTTGGTAGGTATGTAAATCGCAGGACTTTTTTTTTAAGTTTTTAGCTCCAGTGTCACAGAAAACGGAAGTCACACGAGGAGGGATCGTTCCAATTGGGTACGATGGCGCTGGTACGGTAATTAACGGAGGTATTAGTCCAGGAGAACAGCCGGGCCGTTTGTGACCTCTCCTCTGTGACCTCTGGTGTGACCTTGATCTCCTGGATTAGCTGAAGAGGGGAGAGAGGAGGGGGGGGGAGGAGGGGAGAGAGGAGGGGGGGGAGGGAGGAGGGAGGGAAAAACATGTAATCGCTTTGTACAGCCATGCTGACCTTTTTTTTTGTACATTTATGTTCGTTTCGTACATTAAGTTTCACAGATATTGGCCATGTTTGCGTTCATATGTAGTGGCATGTACATATGAATATATATATATATATATATATATATATATATATATATATATATATATATATATATATATATATATATATATATATATATATATATATATATATAAGTATGGACACATGTTTACTTTCGTATGTGCATACATGTATATATATATAAGTATGGACACATAAATATATAAGTATGGACACATAAATATATAAGTATGGACACATATATGGACACATATATGTATATATAAGTATGGACACATGTTTACTTTCGTATGTGCATACATGTATATATATATAAGTATGGACACATAAATATATAAGTATGGACACATATATGGACACATATATGTATATATAAGTATGGACACATGTTTACTTTCGTATGTGCATACATGTCTGCATTAATATAAGGACGTATTTATATATGTAAATCCAATTATGTACGCATATAAGCAAAAAGCACATTTGTGTGCTAGCATGTATTAATGCTCTCGTCTCAGTGTACTGGTACTCTGATATCAGTGTACTTGGAATTTGGCCCCAAAGCACAGTGTTCACTGTACATGATATGTACAGTGTGCATAATATGTACAGTGTAGTAGGCATCGATCAGTCTCAAGAGACTATGGAGTTGCCCTCTGGATGTCAGTCTGGAGTGGCCTCTCCAGGGCGCAAAGCCAGGATAGATTGATACGGGGAAGAAGCTGTTACCCATGCAGCAGGTCCCCCCCCCCCCCACTCTCCACGGCGCCGAAAGTCTCCAATGGAAAGGCAAATGCCAAAACGATTGGTTCCAGCGCCGTCGCAGGTACTGTGAGCTCCGGAGTTGACCTCCAAGTTGGTGAAAGAAGGCGCTGGGACTCCAACCCTGGAGACCGCCGTGGTCGGGGCCGGAGAAGAACCACCCCAGCAAGGGCAAGAACGACCCCAGCCTCCTGAAGCAGAGCCTGGGGGAGCCGCACGACCCCCAGGAGGTGGACATCCAGGTCCCGCACCTATGTAGAACTTCTGGTTGCAATTCTTTTAACCATGTCATAGCTCAGTCGATTAGGGCAGCGTCTGGGATGCTCTCGGACGTAGGTTCGAATCCTCGTCACAGCCCTCTTTCACCCGAGGCCGGCCTCCTTCAAGACCAAGCTGAAGGAAGAGGTAATTATTAAATACAATTATTATTATAAACAAATAATATTGAACTTCGACTAACATGGTCCGCATTTCGTATGCGGTGTATACTGCATACATTATATATACTGATACTATGCATAATACACATATGTATTATGCATAGTATCATAATGCATAATACTATGTATATATTATGCATAATACTATGCATTATATATACTGATACTTTCTGTCTGTCTGTCTGTCTGTCTGTCTGTCTGTCTGTCTGTCTGTCTGTCTCTCTCTCTCTCTCTCTCTCTCTCTCTCTCTCTCTCTCTCTCTCTCTCTCTCTCTCTCTCTCTCTCTCTCTCTCTCCACCACGGTTGTAAACAAACTTATCAGAGCATGACACGAGGTTAAGAAAGCGCAGTGCGAGAAATTAAGCATCCTTGACGATAGCAGGAGTCCCTCTACCTAGAAGAAGAGCCATCTCTCTTCACCTAGAAGGACGCGTCGTCTACCTAGAAAAGCTCCTATTCTCCAACTGCTTCTCCTCTCTCTCTCTCTCTCCTCTTCCACTGCCTTTTCCAACTCCTCTTCACATTTTCTTTGCATTAAGTAGTTCCAAATCAACAGGAAAACACGTCGCTATTAACCCCAAGACAATTAACAAGGAAGATTTCACTAGCCAAAATCTGATACAATACTGCCCGTTGTGTGTCTATGTATGTATTAACACGTTGTACTGAACGGGGTGAGAATAGCTTGAGCTACCTCATCCCTTTGTGTGTATAAGGATGGGATGTTTGTGTGTACATCCCTCAATAAACTTATTTCAATTTCAGTTTCAAATACTGCACGTTAAGCACCTCCAACACCTCCAAATAAGCACCTCCAAAGGATACCTGATCAACCAGGCTATGACTCATACGTCAGGCTGCGAGCAGCCGCGTCCAACAGCCTGGTTGATCAGTCCAGCAACCAGGAGGCCTGGTCGACGACCGGGCCGCGGGGACACTAAGCCCCGGAAGCACCTCAAGGTAGGTAGGTTACGTCAGATTACTATAATGTCATGTAAGGCATCGCGTGTTTGGCTCCACTCGTTGTGGACTGTTATGCCAGGGAAGGAGTTAGGTAATATAGAGAGTGTGACTCAGTTTATATGTTCACTCTCCCGCCAACAGACAGAAAAATTCAAATCTGTGAGAATAACAATTCGGCGCCATTTGTCCAACGTGGCTGTTTATGTCGGGGGGGGGGGATATAAGCTCTATGACTTATTCATGTTTGTTGGTTTTATATTTGTTTTTGTTTTAATTTGAAAACTTTAATTTTTGAGTAGGTTGTATTTTTACATTGTATTTTGTTTAGATATTTTGACTTTTCTGAGGATGTGAGGTTTTGACTTTTCTGAGGATGTGAGGTTTTGACTTTTCTGAGGATGTGAGGTTTTGACTTTTCTGAGGATGTGAGGTTTTGACTTTTCTGAGGATGTGAGGTTTTGACTTTTCTGAGGATGTGAGGTTTTGACTTTTCTGAGGATGTGAGGTTTTGACTTTTCTGAGGATGTGAGGTTTTGACTTTTCTGAGGATGTGAGGTTTTGACTTTTCTGAGAATGTGAGGTTTTGACTTTTCTGAGGATGTGAGGTTTTGACTTTTCTGAGGATGTGAGGTTTTAACTTTTCTGAGGATGTGAGGTTTTGACTTTTCTGAGGATGTGAGGTTTTAACTTTTCTGAGGATGTGAGGTTTTGACTTTTCTGAGGATGTGAGGTTTTAACTTTTCTGAGGATGTGAGGTTTTGACTTTTCTGAGGATGTGAGGTTTTGACTTTTCTGAGGATGTGAGGTTTTGACTTTTCTGAGGATGTGAGGTTTTAACTTTTCTGAGGATGTGAGGTTTTGACTTTTCTGAGGATGTGAGGTTTTGACTTTTCTGAGGATGTGAGGTTTTAACTTTTCTGAGGATGTGAGGTTTTGACTTTTCTGAGGATGTGAGGTTTTGACTTTTCTGAGGATGTGAGGTTTTAACTTTTCTGAGGATGTGAGGTTTTGACTTTTCTGATGTGAGGTTTTGACTTTTCTGAGGATGTGAGGTTTTTTTCCTGAGCCAGGCAAGGATATTTTTTCTAATCACCCAAAAGCAGGTCACAATTTTTGCCAGATAAACTGTCACATGTGACTGCCAATTTGGACAAGAAAAGCGGTCGTTTATCTTTAAAAAAAAAAACGCACGCACGCTGTCGTTTGATTCCTGGACACCTTGACGGAAAAGACAGTAATATCAAGGTCTTTATACTAACACTTGCTTATGTTGCTATAATCGTGCGCTTAAGGGGGGAACTTAAAGTGTGATTGAAGGCTTTGTTTGTCACAGTAGACAGACTGGTAGATAACACACATACGGGCCAAACAAGCAAACACACGTACATGCACACACAAATGTAGATATGACAGAGCCCAGTAGGCTCAGGAATCTGTATTCCAGATGATTGACAGTTGAGAGGCGGGACCAAAGAGCCAGAGCTCAACCCCCCCGCAAGCACAACTTGGTTAGTACACACACACACACACACCCTAATGGTCCGGGTTCGATTCCCGGCGGAGGCGGAAACAAATGGGCAGTTTCTTTCACCCCTGGTGTCCCTGTTCACCTAGCAGTAACAGGTACCTGGGAGTTAGACAGCTGCTACGGGGTGCTTCCTGGGGATGTGTGTGTGTGTGTTTGAGTGAGACATATATGTAGTAGACGAGGAGTCACAATAACGTGGCTGAAGTATGTTGACCAGACCACACACTAGAAGTTGAAGGGACGACGACGTTTCGGTCCGTCCTGGACCATTTTCTAATCAGGGTCAGGTCAATCGACTTGGGAATGGTCCAGGACGGACCGAAACGTCGTCGTCCCTTCAACTTCTAGTGTGTGGTCTGGTCAACATATGTAGTAGATATAATAGATGAATAATAGATTGCTTAGAAAGACAGGATCCAAGAGCTCGAGTCTGTAGACACAAATAGTAAATACACACATATTCAGCATCCATAACCAACAATCACTTTCAGCATTACCACCACAACTACCAGCACCACCACCACCCCACTCATACCACCACCAACTTCAACACTGCCGCAAAACACAAATTCTACCACCATCAATACAATATTTACTTCCTCCCCCCCCCCTCCATCACAACCGGCCCCTCTACCACTATCTTAACCACCATTACCACCTCCCCACCCCCCTACCCCCCCCCCCACTACCATTAGTGTACTAACCCACCACAACACCTTCACTTGCTAACAGATTAAAACACACGAAAATGATTGCAAATTCTGGTATAATTCCCCCCTCTCCCCCCCCCCCCCAATTCCCAGAAACTGCCAATTACACTTGCCCATTTACTCAAAGATAAGACTTATCCTCTCGGGGAAACCGCCTGGTTTGCCCAAACGCTTCGACGTCCACCCGTGACCAACTATATGCGCTTGGCTCCCCGAGGCAATATATCTTGGAGTGCGGTCTGGGAGCGGTTTTCTTAAATGCACGATCGTGCGGTCTTAGAGGCGGTCCAGTACTAGCAGTAGTTGTGGTGGTAGTTGTTATTGGTGATTTAGAGTCCCCTCTCTAGGATTTAGGGGACTGTTGTGGAAGGTGTGCAGCCAGGGGAGAGCCAATTCCCTGGTCCGCGAGGACCTTGACAAACCCAACTAGCTTCCCTGACCTTCAAACAATGGGGCGAAAATAGTTTCCTAGCCGATAGACTACCGTTGCAGACGCTAGCGAGGAAAGAATATCAGGTTTGGCGGTTGCTAGTAGCTATGGCAATATGCTAGTAGTCGTAGCAGGCGATGTAGTCCAAATAGGAGGTAGTCTTTCTAGCCTATAAGTCACGCAGAACGCAAGTAGCCTACACTGCCAATTTCACCTTAGCGCAAAATAGCCACATTGGGCAACCATTGCACCATCATTGTAATCCCAATTACTGCGCCTGTCACTCAGCCCTCTGCAACCCGTTGACTCAATGCGCATCGATAATGCCACAATATCCATCACGGAGAAGCTTCCTATTGTTACTTAACTATTGCAAAGCGCCGTTATAGCCATTGTTACGGCTGAAAATGACGCAGTGGCAACCCTCCCTAATGCGTGACTCCTGCGCGCGCACGCCACTCTTGCCATATGCCAGGCTCAGCATTACTCCCCGGAACATAACAAACCTATTCGTCACTATTTTTGTCATTCGTAATGGCAACGCATGCGTTGAATTTCTCGCGCATTTAGGGACATTTACGTTACTTGGTATGCATGTAAACTTTAAATTGACAAATGGGTAACGCGTTACGTTAGTAAATAGTGGGCGAAGTATTGGGGGTATCTGGCATCTGAGCGGCGTGAACTTTGGGCAGTAAGGCACAGGTGTGAAAACTAGACAATAATAACAATTAGCCAACGATTATCCGCACCTGGCCCACGGCTAATTATGTTTAACTGTGTTAGCCATCTGAACGAGGGTCGAGGTGGGGGGGGGGTGAGTTAAGGGGGATGGAGGCGCGGAACAAGAGGAAGCGATAATGGGGGGAAGCATAAGAGAGGATGTAATAAAGGCACACACACAATAGGGGGAGCCGGAAAATGGGTGTAATTGGAGCAGAGGTCCGGCCGTGCTGTGTAATGGGGGCGGGGAGGGGGGGGGGGGTATAAAACGACACCTGCCTGTTTTACGTGCTGTTAGGGGGCTGAAATGCCAATAACGACACAACGATAACAGGAGATTAGACATAGCCGAAGTACTACATATTAAACACACCCACTTATCAACTGCCATCTTACACTTAGGGACAATTATCGTGAGAAAACTCACCTCCTGCCCCCCCCCCCACCCCCCCTGCTACTATATATTTACTTCTCCTCTGCCTCTTTTCATATACAGTTACAGCCCCGCTCCTGTGCCAGGTAAGTCCCTTACGGGGCTCACCATAGCCCGTGCTACGTGGAAATTTCGTTCCGAGTAGCTGAATCTAATAAACAACAACTGCTACTGTAGATTACGGGTTACTCATGCCCGTGCCACCTCTTGGGTGGCTTAATCTTCATCAGTCATTGATCATCCTCTATAGCCCGGCCCAGAAACACCTCAGGATGTTACAAGACCAAAGACCACGTTGCTGTTACTTTAGATTCAGCTACTTGGAACAAGTAACACACAAGTATCATATAAATATATATATATGTGTGTGTATTCATCTAGTTGTATTCACCTAGTTGTGTTTGCGGGGGTTGAACTCTGCTCTTTCGGCCTGCCTCTCAACTGTCAATTAACTGTTTACTATTTTTTTTCTACACCACACACACACACACACACACACACACACACACACCAGGAAGCAGCCCGTGACAGCTGACTAACTCCCAGGTACCTATTTACTGCTAGGTAACAGGGGCATTCAGGGTGAAAGAAACTTTGCCCATTTGTTTCTGCCTCGTGCGGGAATCGAACCCGCGCCACAGAATTACAAATCCTGCGCGCTATCCACCAGGCTACGAGGCCCCTTGTGTGTGTGTGTGTGTGTGTGTGTGTTTGTGTGTGTGTGTGTGTGTGTGTGTGTGTGTGTGTGTGTGTGCGTGTGTAATGCAATATGCAAGTTTGATTAAAGGATGTCAACCTTACCACATTCTCAACAATATATAAATTACTTAAAATAAACAAAAAACTGGATATGACTAGCCTTTGTACAGGGGTTAATTTCACACCTTAGTGACCCAAGTGAACGCTATGAGGTAAACAGAAACAAAGGCGGTGGAGCAACTTCCTGCCACGATTAATTGGAGGGAGAGAGAGAGAGAGAGAGAGAGAGAGAGAGAGAGAGAGAGAGAGAGAGAGAGAGAGAGAGATGTCTGGGATGACTCAACGGAGAGAGAGAGAGAGAGAGAGAGAGAGAGAGAGAGAGAGAGATGTTTTGGAGGAAGGAAAGAGACATGAAAGAAGCATAGATTACCGATTCGAACGAATAACTGACAAACGAGAAAGCAGAGACAGACAAAGATTCACGCAGACACAGCAGACTGCTCCAGCAACTGCAGATACATGAGCAAGGAGATTCCCTCCCCCCTCACCCCCCCCTCACCCCCCTTCCCCCCTCCCCCCCTCCCCCCCTCCCCCCCTCCCCCGCCTCCCCCCTCCCCCCCCTCCCCCCTCCCCCCCTCCCCCCTCTTACCCAGGAAACCACTAACAGAGAGCCACCAAATAACGCCAAAAATAAACTGTTGTAAAGAGGAGATTTAAAGACACTTAACCTGACCTGAAGTGTTAGGAATCAGGGACAGAAAAAGGAATCATTTTTTCGAGCACTGATAAGTGATGGGGGGCGGGAGGGAGGGGGTATCGGGTGAGGGTTTAGGGATGGGTGGGGGGGCGTCCAGGGATGGGTAGGGAAGGAGTGAGAGTTAATGGTCTTTAGAGAAAGGGGGGTCTTTGTGGAGGGAGAGAATTTGGGATCTTTGGGGAAGGAGAGAGATAGAGAGGCCTGGGTGGGGAGTTGGGGGAGGGATTAACGGGGGAGGAGGGATTTACGGGGGGAGAGGGGGGAGGAGGAGGTGGCAGGGGGGGTAGTCCTAATTTGCAGGAGCGAATGACACGATAAAATCAAGTTTTCCTTCATTTAAGCCCCAACGTGCAGCAGCCCAGAGACCACTAGGTACATTAGAGACTGTGTTTTTCCTTCGTGTGTGTGTGTGTGTGTGTGTGTGTGTGTGTGTGTGTGTGTGTGTGTGTGTGTGTGTGTACTCGCCTATTTGTGCCGGCAGGATCGAGCTCTAGCTCTTGGATCCACAACTTTTCTAGCTGTTGGTTGTCTAATGCAAAGACTCCTGGCCTCTCTCTCCAAATTAGAAAGGTTAAATATCCCAAAAGGAATCCACAGGGAAATAGCAGTTAGGTTATATAGACTACGTCTAGGTTACAGATGCAACTGGGAGATTGGTGAACCCCGACAGAGAGAGAGAGTGCATCTTCTGCCAAACTGTCACAGAAAAGCCATTACTTCACCATCTTCTGGAATGTGAAGCAACCAACGACCTTAGAAGAGCTTTAAGAGTCCCTGAATCTTGCAGTGGCCTCCCTGAAGCCATCAACACAGCCACTCTCCTGGTCAACAAAGGTGTCCGGCAGCTGGTCACCCTCATAAAGACTGTCAAGCAGTATCCTCCCCCGCGATAACAGCTTGATGGTTAAATGCAACCTCAGAATACTGAAAAAAATTACTGAACAAAAAATTGTACCACTTACGGGTTATTCATGCCCGTGCCACCTCTTGGGTGGCTTAATCTTTATCAATCATCAATCATGCTAAATTAGTCTTTAAGAATGTAAGAAGTGACCTTGCGAAACACATCTCCAGGCGTCAGACTAAAAATAAAAGTGTGAAAATGTACTTTGGAGAGATAATTTTTCAACTTCCCCAGTGAAGAAAAACATTAGAAATATTGAGAAGATTCGTGTTAGAATCATTAATTTTACCCTTTCGGTCATATTCAAGAACATGTATAAATATATATATATATATATATATATATGTATGTATGTATGTATATATATATATATATATATATATATATATATATATATATATATATATATATATATATATATATATAGATATGTATATGTCGTACCTAGTAGCCAGAACGAACTTCTCAGCCTACTATGCAAGGCCCGATTTGCCTAATAAACCAAGTTTTCCTGAATTAATATATTTTCTCTACTTTTTTTCTTATGAAATGATAAAGCTACCCATTTCATTATGTATGAGGTCAATTTAGTTTTATTGGAGTTAAAATTAACGTAGATATATAACGGAACCTAACCAACCCTACCTAACCTAACCTAACCTATCTTTAGAGGTTAGGTTAGGTTAGGTAGCCGAAAAAGTTAGGTTAGGTTAGGTTAGGTAGGTTAGGTAGTCGAAAAACAATTAATTCATGAAAACTTGGCTTATTAGGCAAATCGGGCCTTGCATAATAGGCTGAGAAGTGCGTTCTGGCTACTAGGTACGACATATATATATATATATATATATATATATATATATATATATATATATATATATATATATATATATATATATATATATATATATATATGTGTGTGTGTATATCACGAAAATAAACACGTGATTAAAAATGTGACAATGTCAGACCACGGAGGAAAAATGAAACAGGAATTTCCTTAAGTACTTTCGTATATTAATACATCTTCAGAAGGAATGGATTCCTTCTGAAGATGTATTAATATACGAAAGTACTTAAGGAAATTTCTGTTTCATTTTCCTCCGTGGTCTGACATTGTCATATATATATATATATATATATATATATATATATATATATATATATATATATATATATATATATATATATATATATATATATATATATATATATATATATATTTATATATATATATTTACAGGCGACAGGAGAGCACAAAAGCAAGTGGCAAAAAGGAACACCCACCGTCACCAGAGGATGTCAATTCACCTAAAATATTCAGGGCAGACTACGCCAACGCCCACGGGAGGCGAACAAAGCAGAAGCTCACCAAGCAGAAATAAACCGCCCATTTTCTGCTCCGAGGCTTTTTTAACTGCTTACTGCTCTCCCTCT
>NC_091180.1:26068925-26096425 GCF_040958095.1 Procambarus clarkii
AATTATTCTTACTGATCAAATTTGACTTGTACGTCAAATTATACGTCGCAGCAAATTAGAGAGACCTTATCAGGTCCATGTGACGGTGGTCTAAACATTCATTTTTTTTTAATTATTAATTAAAAGTCTGTAAACTATATAGTAGTTTTTTTTGTGGAAAGGCTCAGCACATAAAAGGAAAATTGCAAATGGAACTTTATGAAATAGTATTTAAAGATCAGTTTCTGAAAAAGCTCGATTTCCTTTCGATTGCTCAGGTAAGCGAGTAAGGGTGAAACAGCGGTGGCTTCAAAATCCAGTTTCACCCTTCAGTGGCTGTCAAAAGGGACCACCTGTCAACACCATTGACCGCCACCCCCCCCCCCCCCACCCTTGCTCCATCCTATCCCTCCCCCCCATACCATACTCCATCATCACTTTCCTACCACCACCGTACCCCCCCCACACCCCCTCCCATCACCTATTCCCCCCCCCCTTTCCCTTCCCCCCCCCCCCCCCCCTATTCCTGCATCTTCCCTCCTGGCATCAGCATCTCTCCCTTATCCCCCATCCCATCTCATGCTCCCCGCCCCCCCTCCCCTCCTACCTCATCCCCCCCCCCCTGTCACAGACTGACTGACTCACTGACTCACTCACTCACTCACTCACTCATTCACTGACTCACTCACTCATTCACTCACTCACTCACTGCTGAGCAGGACATCCCCGAAAAATATTCTATTCACTAACTGCATGGTTGGGTTAACTGCATGGTTGGGCTTTCCGTTCGTGTACCGAAGGTAATTAGGTGTGATAATTTGTATTCACGTCTTGTATTGATTATTTTTCTGAATTATTTTATCTTTTTTTTTTAAATAAGGATTATTTTCTTATTTTCCGTGACACGAACACTCTTGTCGTGTTCGTAATTAACGAGAAATTAACGAATACTACATGGGATTGGTAGTGGTATCTTTTAAACTTGTAATAACCGTAAGAGAAGTCTTGTTTCTAAATCCACCAGAAAGTCCTTTATACATACAATAATTAGTCTATTCATATATTAAATTAATTCATACTTACAATACGGTAATTTATACATACAGTAAATTAATTTACTACGTAGAATAAATTAACGGCGATACGATGAGTGGACATTTATTTTATTTTATAGAATACACAAATGCTAATGTACATGTATCATACACATATACGTTTATACATGTATTGACCGGGAATTTTGGTCGGGACCGAAGAGCCGCAGCTCAACCCCCGCAAGCATCCGGGAATTTTGGTCGGGACCGAAGAGCCGCAGCTCAACCCCCGCAAGCACCGGGAATTTTGGTCGGGACCGAAGAGCCGCAGCTCAACCCCCGCAAGCACAACTAGGGGACTACACAAATTGAATGCCTACTTAAATCTAGGATCGGACTGTGAGAATTGAACCAGGACCTGAAAATATCACAGGTTTCCATGGTGACAATGGCTAGCATGGAATTCATTTACAAATTTTCAATTCTTCATTTAAATTCTTTGGGTTTGACTATTTGGCTTCCTTTTTATTGTTTCCTTTCTACTAGGGCTGCCCTTCTTCTACTAGGGCTGCCCTTCTTCTACTAGGGCTGCCCTCTTTCTACTAGGTCTGCCCTCCTTCTACTAGGGTTGCCCTCCTTCTACTAGGGCTGCCCTCCTTCTACTAGGGCTGCCCTCCTTCTACTAAGGCTGCCCTCCTTCTACTAGGTCTGCCCTCCTTCTACTAGGGCTGCCCTCCTTCTACTAGCGCTGCCCTCCTTCTACTAGGGCTGCCCTTCTTCTACTAGGGCTGCCCTCTTTCTACTAGGTCTGCCCTCCTTCTACTTGGGTTGCCCTCCTTCTACTAGGGCTGCCCTTCTTCTACTAGGGCTGCCCTCCTTCTACTAGGGCTGCCCTCCTTCTACTAGGTCTGCCCTCCTTCTACTAGGGCTGCCCTCCTTCTACTAGGGCTGCCCTCTTTCTACTAGGTCTGCCCTCCTTCTACTAGGGCTGCCCTCCTTCTACTAGGGCTGCCCTCCTTCTACTAGGGCTGCCCTCCTTCTACTAGGGCTGCCCTCCTTCTACTAGGGCTGCCCTCCTTCTAATAGAGCTGCCCTTCCGCCTTCTGGGATTGTATCAATACACAGTCTATTGCCCTACTTGGCCTGCTGTCTTAAGAGACCTGCCTTCCATAGCGCGCCACATCCTGGAACTGTGAATCTGTATCTCTGGATCACTTTGGGTTACAGCGAAGGTGCATTATTAAACTTTTCCGGAAAATGTATTTTTCCGGACTTTAGCAGATTGTATATAGGTTTTAGCAGGCCGTGTATAAGCTTCAACAAGTTGTATCCGCAATGAGTCAAGCTGGTTTCTTAACTCAAGCTGATGTAACTTAGAGTAAATAAGTAGCCATTATTTACAACTTAACGCTCAAGGGAGGGCATTGAAGTGTGTTCAGTAGCTGCAGGCGTTTTCGCGTGGAGGGTCAGTAGGAAGGGCAACCCAGAGGTCAGCCTCCGGTGACCTCTGTACGTCAGGGCTCAGTGGCCGGGTACTGCCACAGGTGTGTGTGTGTGTGTGTGTGTGTGTGTGTGTGTGTGTGTGTGTGTGTGTGTGTGTGTGTGTGTGTGTGTGTGTGTGTGTGTAATTACCTAAGTAATTACCTAAGTGTAGTTACAGGATGAGAGCTACGCTCGTGGTGTCCCGTCTTCCCAGCACTCTTTGTCATATAACGCTTTGAAACTACTGACGGTCTTGGCCTCCACCACCTTCTCACTTAACTTGTTCCAACCGTCTACCACTCTATTTGCGTGTGTGTGTGTGTGTGTGTGTGTGTGTGTGTGTGTGTGTGTGTGTGTGTGTGTGTGTGTGTGTGTGTGTGTGTGTGTGTGTTTGTATGTGTACTCGATTTCTTGGTTTGGACATACTACAGGAAGTTTGATACACAGAAATAAGCCAAGAGGTCATTTGAGTAGCGTAGCTTCATCCCTGATCGCACAAGAGGTAATTAAACGTCGCCGCCTCAGCCAATCAGACCGTACAGTCTTGCTGGCCACTAAGTTCCTCCTGAGTGGTTGAACACCTTCGTGTGCAGATGTTATAATTTTTTTGATGTGATTAAGATCTTCATACTTCTGTAATCTTGTTGCTAACCCTCAGCACTAAGCCGAACCAGGAAGGGTCCGTGTATATCCAAGTATCCTTGTGAACCACCTTTGGGGTATATCCAAGTATCCCTGTAAACCACCGTTGTATTCGTGTAAATTACCTACCTACAGGTGATAATTGACTTCACAACGAACAAGTCAAATACTGAATTATTAAGATATACGTAAATTGGTATTCAGCTTAGAGGATGGAGCCTGGCGGGTAGGTTGAAATAGGGAAGATTGGTTAAACTAACCCAAATAAATTAACTAATTGGTTAAAATTACCCAAATAAATTAACTAACTGGTTAAACTTAACTAACTGGTTAAACTAACCCAAATAAATGAACTAACTGGTTAAACTAACCCAAATAAATGAACTAACTGGTTAAACTAACCCAAATAAATTAACTAACTGGTTAAACTAACCCAAATAAATTAACTAACTGGTTAAAATTACCCAAATAAATTAACTAACTGGTTAAACGAACCCAAAATGTTTCCAATTATTAAGCGGATGAGTTGTGTTAGGAAATGTGCAAGAATCGTCAGAGAGTAATCTTCGAGTAATCGTCAGAGATTAATCTTTGATTAATCTCTTGATTAATGAGGTTGTTTGAATCGTTGTTCGCGGAGCGTAATTCTCTCCAGGATGCTTGAGAGAGCCTATTAGCGAAATCTTTATATATCAGGTTCGAATCTCGAGAGAGCAGCCTCCTTAACATCTCCTGACTGTTGGGATGCTTTTGGAAATAACATTATGGGATAACCTGCTCTAATGGTCATCTATCATCATCATAATCTATCTATCATCATAATAAATATCTATTTAATTAAAATAGATATTTATCTCGTTCGAGAGAAAGCTGCCGACGTGTTACGAATTCGAAGGGAAGACCTTAGTTCGAGGCTTCGTAAATGTTTAAGTCATTGCAAACAAAGAAAATTATTGTTTATTTGTTTAATGTATTTGTTCTACTTAAGTAACAAATTTTTGTTACTTAAGTATCAAAATTTTTAGTAGTATTAGTATCTTCAATTTTTGTGTCTTAATTCAGACATAAACAATACTAATTAATTAATTAATTTCTTGATTATTGGCTATGCTCGTTCAGTCCATAGACGCCGTTAACAAATTTAACGTTAATGAGTTTAGGGTTTGGACGTAGAAATACAAAATTTAGGACTTTGTTATTGGTGTGTATTGTATTTTGTGAACAGCTAGACCTATGGTAGGTTGGGTGAGGTGTTTGGTCTTTGTTAGCCGCTGTGCGTGATGATTGGACGGTGTGAGGCAAAGATAATGATTGGACGGTGTGAGGCAAAGATAATGATCGGACGGTGTGAGGCGAAGGTGATGATTGGACGGTGTGAGGCAAAGGTGATGATTGGACGGTGTGAGCAAAGGTGATGATTGGACGGTGTGAGGCAAAGACCAAAGATTTGCCCGCGTGACACACGCCCCCCCCTAATCTTGTTCTCTCCTTAAGACCAGTCTTGCTTTATGTATGCCTCTTGTTGTCCAGTCTTCTTGCTTATTTGTCAAGGTTTCTTGCCTGTTGTCCAGTCTTTTTGTCCAGTCATTGTTTAGTCTTTTTGTCCAGTCATTGTTTAGTCTTTTTGTTCAGTCATTGTTTAGTGTTTTTGTCCAGTCGTTGTTTAGTCTTTTTGTCCAGTCATTGTTTAGTCTTTTTGTCCAGTCGTTGTTTAGTCTTTTTGTCCAGTCATTGCTTAGTCTTTTTGTCCAGTCATTGTTTAGTCTTTTTGTCCAGACATTGTTTAGTCTTTTTGTCCAGTCATTGTTTAGTCTTTTTGTCCAGTCATTGTTTAGTCTTTTTGTCCAGTCATTGTTTAGTCTTTTTGTCCAGTCATTGCTTAGTCTTTTTGTCCAGTCATTGTTTAGTCTTTTTGTCCAGTCATTGTTTAGTCTTTTTGTCCAGTCATTGTTTAGTCTTTTGTCCAGACATTGCTTAGTCTTTTTGTCCAGTCATTGTTTAGTCTTTTTGTCCAGTCATTGTTTAGTCTTTTTGTCCAATCATTGTTTAGTCTTTTTGTCCAGTCATTGTTTAGTCTTTTTGTCCAGTCATTAGTCTTTTTGTCCAGTCATTAGTCTTTTTGTCTAGTCTTCTTGTCCAGTCTTTTTGTCCAGTCTTGCCTTCAGATTGGTCTATCGTGCCCACTTCCTACCCAGTCATTATCCTCTCCTTGCCCAGTCTTACTCTCCAGTCTTACTCTCTTTATTTCCCTTGACGGACGATCTTACAAATCATACTAATTACTGAACATTTATCCCCGCCTAAAAAGGCTAAAAAGTTGATAGTTGAATAAAATGAAACGAGGAAAAAAAAAATGGTTGAACTTCTCTCTCTCTCTCTCCTCGTTCACTAGAGTCGCCTTAACTACCTTACAGGTCCTTTGATGAAATTCCTCGTTAGTGGCGATTATACAGAGTTGTTTATGAGGCGAAGGGCCCGCACCTCATCACAAACCCGACGATCACGAGGAAGGTAATTACCCCTGTGGCCTCGCTGGTTAGCTTGTTAGTAGACAAAACCAGCACTTTGAGCTAAACACA
Organism: Procambarus clarkii; assembly: GCF_040958095.1. Classification (NCBI taxonomy): domain Eukaryota; kingdom Metazoa; phylum Arthropoda; class Malacostraca; order Decapoda; family Cambaridae; genus Procambarus; species Procambarus clarkii. The sequence continues at coordinate 26,074,642 of NC_091180.1, forward strand.
GGCCCCGGTGGTTAAGCTCACCAACTGCTAATATAAGCAATGTTGGGTCGAGCGCAAACGACTAAAACTACCCTAGCTTTAACGAGCGCCGTGCCTGTCTGATCTAACGAGGCTCCGCTGGTTCCTTTCTTGAGTGTAACTATCATAAGCCCAGCAATTATGTTGAGCCATTAGGGTTCAGCCTGGGTTAATAAATAAACCACTTGTTGACAGGCTGAGCTAAGAGCCACCTCGTTACAAATTCTCGTAGCCCCAGTGACACCAGTTTAAATTGCAAAAAGACCAATTATTGTCCCTGTGAAAGCCGTAATTGCTTGTTATTATCTTGCTGGCCAGTTAACACCATCGTTTGGAGAGTGGCGAGCTAAGTCTCTTCTTTTGTATGGTAATAGCGGGGGTTTTGTTGCATAGTGATGATGCACTTAGACCGGCAATTATTTCAATTAGTCGAGAGTGACCCGGGTTCTGTGGCCTATGTGCTTGGCATCTTAGATGAGATGTGCTGAAGGTATCTTAGGGGGGGGGGGGAAGGGGAGGGGAGGGGGGAGGATGCTCGTATATGGGATGAGGGGGGGTGCTAGGGTGTGTGTGTGTGTGTGTGTGTGTGTGTGTGTGTGTGTGTGTGTGTGTGTGTGTGTGTACGAATGTACATCTGGAAATTATTCGACTCTCTGAGATCATATTGGATGGTTACACTGCATGATTTAGGTTAGGTGAGTGTTTGAATGTGTGTGATGGTGAGAGTGGTGATGAACAATTTGATGGTGAGAGTGATGAATAAGATGATGGTGATAAATACGACTGATGTGATGGTGATTACTATTCCTGACTACATTGATGGCAATGATGATTAAACCAGATTCCATCCAGATGTTTGACTTATCTACATATGTTGTTTTCTTCCGTCTTGTTAAGGATCTAAGCTTCCTCCAGAATTCTTGCAAAGCATCAAGATTTAAGCTTTGCTTCAGTTCTTTAGCAGAACTTTATGCTTCCTCTAGCATTCTTGCAAAGCTTCAAACTTCCTCCAGCATTTATGCAAGGTTTAGAATCTGTCTCCAGAATCCTTGCAAGGTGCGTGAAGCTTTCTCAATCATTCTTGCAACTCGTTCAACCGTCACGCAACATCGTGTGTTACCTAGAGGTTGCCCTCGCTTCCACACAAGTGTGTGTGTGTGTGTGTGTGTGTGTGTGTGTGTGTGTGTGTGTGTGTGTGTGTGTGTGTGTGTGTGTGTGTGTGAGGGAGAGAGAGAGGATGTATGGCCGCTGTCAGAAAGACATACGTGCTCGCTTGGAACCCAAGAGCTGCGGTGAACAACAAACACACACACACACACACACACACACACACACACACACACACACACACACACACACACACACACACACACACACACGTAAGCAGCATCACATGCAAAAAAATGCCATCTCACACTCACACAGACACACACACACACAAACACACACACACTAAGAAAGAGACGTCAAAGCAGATTGGTGGGTCGAATGAGACAGAGACATACAGTTAAGACAGACACAGAAACAGTCAGTGGTGAGACAGATTTCCCCGAGACAGACTTATATACAGACAGTTTACACGCCCCAAAATGTTACAGATATCGAAATAAACACAATCATTAACACAAACTAACTCCGCAACACAGACCGAATCAACGGCAGACCAGTGGAAACTGAGAAGGGAGAAAGGAACACAGAGAGACTAACCACAGACAGTGACAAAGACACAGACAGGGAGCGAGGCAGCCCACAGATCACCGTGTTGACACAGACTAATTGGGTCATATAGCTAGCACGCAAAAGACGGCGGTGATGAGCGCTGACCCTCGGGTACCCCTTGTGTAAATTTTTTTTTAAGATCCGGAGGACTCAGGTCTTTTATGTTGGATTGGTCCTCCATATGGGTCTTCCCTGTGTTCTGTGATTAAGTTGACTTATCGGTCTCCTGGTTTCTAAGCCTTGTTCTCTCTCTTGGGATTTTGGAGTCTCCTAGGCCTCTCGGTCTCTAGGTCTCCTAGGCGATTAGGTCTCTTAGGACACTCTTAGGATTCCTGTTGTTTTTGGATTTAGATTTGGACATATTTTCTCGTTCTAATTCAAAGAATTCACGAATATCTAGTTTTGGAGGGCGCTTGACCTATAAGCTAGAGTCTTTGGAGTCTATAGAGTTCCAAGAGAGTCTTATAGAGTTCTAGGAGGCCTGGAATTCATTGTTTGCTGATTCTCAAGACTTCTTGGAATCTATTCACCCTAAGAGCTCGCTTTGCTACTCTGTAGGTAAAATGATTGTCTAACTTTGGACTGCTATTTCTAATTGGTTAAAAAAAATACGATTTTGTGCGAGTTATTTGTCGAGTGTATCTGGTAACTGGCGACTTACATGTCAGGGCAGTTAAGTAGTTTGATAACCGGGTCGTTAGGATCAGTCTGCGGTTGGTCACAGTCTTAGTTGCTGAAGTTCATTTGTTCTGGTTGGGAAAACCTGCGGTTTTTGTAAGTAGTTTGTGTTCTAAACACATTAGACAGGCGGTGTTCATAAGGCAGGAGACACGCAGTGTTCTGAACACGCTGAACATGTTCGTCGTAACAGAGAAGGATCAAGGGAGTGTTTTTTTGTATATATATAAAATAGGCTACAACACAGCCTATTTTAGCACAATTTTGGCACTAATAATACTCGATTGGCACATGGGTATCTCATGTGTGTGTGAGTGTGTTTGTGGCTGTAGGATCGAGGTGTTAGCTCTTGGACCCCGCCTTTCTAACTGTCTGTTGTCTAATGTACCGACTTTCAACCAATTTTATTCTCCCTGTGCAGACGAGGAGTCACAATAACGTGGCTGAAATGTGTTGATCAAACCACGCACTTAGAAAGTGAAGGGACGACGACGTTTCGGTCCGTCCTGGACCATTCTCAAGTCGATTGTGGAGAATGATCCAGGACGGATCGAAACGTCGTCGTCCCTTCACTTTCTAGTGTGTGTGGTTTGGTCAACACATTCTCCCTGTCATTTCTAATACGTGGCAGTTTCTACATCCCACACAGGAAGGCTTTGGGCGTCTTGCTCCTGTAGTTTCTACCGGAGTGCTGCCTACGATCACTAAGGGCGCGACTAGGTCATTTGTGTTCCTGGCGCGTTCTACGAGTTCGAACAAGAGCTGATCTCTGTGATTATATGCGACACCCAGACACTTAACACTCGCTCGTCTGACACACTCGGTTAACTTTCAACTCTCTCCTGGACTAAATTAACAAAAAAAAAAAAACACTTTTTCTTAATGCTATCGTTCACTTGGGGGTTTAAATTAACAAAAGGATAGTTTTTTTGTTGGTAGCAATTAACGTGAATCATGAGACAAGAAATCTTATTACCGGAATTACTTATTTCCTCCGGGAAATAAGTAATTCCTGCAGCTTCGTTAAAATCCATCGTAACTACATACTCAATAGGCCCGAGGGGGGGGGGGGGGGGGGGGGAAGTGTAGTTTAGAATGACGCCTTTTCCGCGCAAATGACGATTTTTGTTTTAAATCCCCACCCCCCCCCCAATCCCCCTGCTAACATTATATAAATAATGCAATTAAAAGTGATTACTAATGCCTTGGTCGCAGGTTTGCGCCCCCCCCCCCTCAAAGCCCTGGTGGATTTTTCTCACTAATGACAATGATAACGCCCCTCCCTAATCCCCCAATCCCCCCTCTCCCCCTCTCCCCCCTTCCCCCCCACTTCCCACTTCTCCCTACACCCCCTCATCCATCCACCTCCCACCCCCCTCCCCAAACCACATACGTGTAATAATAACCCTGTATTTAGATTTAGGAAAATTTATTTAATTGCAAATATAAATCTCCCATTTATAATTACTTTAAAAAATCACAATATATTATATATCTTCAATCAATCACGGGATGAAGAATGATAAGTAATGGCAACATCTCGTTACAGGACATAAATGTGGGTTTTTTTTTTAATCCTATTTTATTATGTATTTGTGTATTTTTAGGTAATGATTTGACCTGTATCAAATACTTTGTACTCTCCTCAGTGTATTATCTGTATTATCAAGATCTGAGTTTATATATCCTAACCAAACATTCAGATCTTGATAATGCATTTATGCGAGTACGAAAGACTTGATTTAGTACATATCTTAACGTAAAAATACATAAAATACAACATTTTTTTACCATTGATAAATGATAGTATCGAAAAATTATTTTTTGGGTCAACATATATATATATCAAGTATTAGATTACTACCAGTAGTCAATATTTGATATAAATTATTAGCAGTAAAGAGTTCTGATATAAGACCCAATTTCAGACAGGTGATCAGGGCAAAGGTGGAACGACGTTTGAGACAGGTAAGACGAGCAAGATGGTACCGTCATTACGGAAATTAGACAGAACAGAGAGTACTGACTGATTATCATACTACGAACATCGTTAAGACGTCGAGGATACAACATTAAAAGATAAACAGAAAGAGAAATACAAACAAATTCAGTGAACCGAATAAGGCAGAAGCAACAACGAAATATTTACACATTACACTGAAAACATTATCAATGAAATACAACAAATTTTAGAGCCATCTTGAGGTTATCTTGAGATGATTTCGGGGCTTTTTTTTTTTAGTGTCCCCGCGGCCCGGTCCTCGACCAGGCCTCCACCCCCAGAAAGCAGCCCGTGACAGCTGACTAATACCCAGGTACCTATTTTACTGCTAGGTAACAGGGGCATAGGGTGAAAGAAACTCTGCCCAATGTTTCTCGCCGGCGCCTGGGATCGAACCCAGGATCGATCACAAGTCGAGCGTGCTGTCCGCTCGGCCGACCGACCGCCATAGATAGAGTTTGATATTAACATGTATGACAGTTTTGATAGTCGAAATTTAGTAAGAAAAAATAAATAAATAAATCACCGGTGATTTAAACCTAAAGGAAACCTAAAGGAAACCTAAAGGAAACCTAAAGGAGACCTAAAGAGAAACAGAGACAAGTTTTTTTTTTTTCTAAATCCGTCTCCAGAGAGAAGGAGAAACTCTTAGTTACTTCCCTCCTCCTCTTCCTCCTTCCTATCTCTTTCTCCTCAGTCTCCTTATCTCTTCTTCTTCTTCCCCGTTCTTCTCCTTCACAGTATAACTAGGCCATTCGAGTGAAGTGGTGCTTTATCCTGCTGCTCGACTGTGTGACAGCCAGTTGGTAGAGGTGAGGGTCGCGTGGCCGGGGCCTTAGACGTGCTCCGCGCCTCTAACGACCAGTAATTGCGTCCGAGAAATGACCGCAATTACTTCGAGATCATTTGCTGAATTTGCAGCACATTAAAAGATTGCCGGGGCACCTTGAGCCCGTTTTCTTTTAAGGTGGAACCATCCACACACACACACACACGGGGGGGGGGGACCTGATAGCTGAGTGGACAGCGCTCTGGACTCGTAATCCTAGGGGGTCCGGGCTCGATTCCTTGTGATGGCAGAAACAAAATGGGCAGAGTTTCTTTCATCCTGATGCCCCCCTGTTACCTAGCAGTAAATAGATAACTGGGAGTTAGACAGCTGTTGCGGGCTGCTTCCTGTGTGTGTGTGTGTGTGTCTGTGGAAACTAAAAATAGTTAGTAGTTAGTAACAGTTGATTGCCAGTTGAGAGGCGGGTCGAAAGAGCAGAGCTCAACCCCAAGCACAACTAGGTGAATACACGTGCGCGCATACACAATTAGTAAATACACGCATGCACACACACACGCACACGCTCGCACAAGTAATAACCTACAACATACGGAACACTTGAGCAACAGCCTGTAGCTTACGGAACACTTCTAATATATGTCCTCAAGTAACGCCCCACAGACAGCCCTTCAAGCGTCACCCTTGAAAGTAACACCTCTCATTAGACACTACAAACTTCACCCTTCAAGTAACACCTCAGAGATATCACTTCAAACTTCAACTCTAACGTCCAAGAAAGCACCTCAGAGCATCGAGGCTGATGTTTCTTAAGTAATATTTCAAATTAAAAGTAACACTTCATATAACCCAAGTATCGGCTCGTAAGTAACACCTGCCTGTTAAGCATCACCAATCATCACCTGGCAAAAAGTAACAAACAGCAATTAACCTTCGAGGAACTCCTAGGATTATACCTGTCAATTATCATCACCTCCCAGGTGAGATGTCTGTGATGGTTTCAGATGACGTCTTATAAGTAACGCATTGAATCCCATCCTCCTTTTCGCAAGAGAAACAGAAAGTTGTTTTTTCCAAGGATCACCTCCTGTTTGATAACTCGAGGAGGACGTCTCCCTCAGTCTCTCCCAAAGTAGAACTTCTCAGGGAGCAGGTTAGAGGACCACCTCTTGAAGATCTCAAGATACGTTTCTGGTCGATGTTCCCTCTACTTTCCCCTCTATGGCTCCTCCCCTTAGTCCTCTAGCGCATGCGCGCCATATTAATTCCCCTCGAAAGGATTCCAAATCTTCAGATTTGTTCCAATTTTTCCAATTGTGTTTTGGTATTTCCACATCACTCTGATTCTCAATGATGCGGGCTCAAAAGCACTTCTCAATGATGTTTATGTTACACTATTTAAAATGGTATTAATATAAGTATGATATCTTCCTATCAGTGAAATAAAACTAAATTGGCTAATTTGGTCCAGAGTGGCAACTGCGGAGGTGTAGTTGACGGTTTTCTCAACAGATGGCGGAAGCGTCTGCTTCTTACTCTCCCTCTAAACCATTGTTGGTTCTCTTACACGTGTCGCTAATTTGAGGGTAATTTGGCCCAAGTACTTGTGAAGGAAGAAGGCAATATTCTGTGTGTTTTTTTCCAATATAGTTCTCCGTCTTTCCTCATACAAAGCTTTAAATTAATTTCGATTTGTTGTATTCACTAATGGTCAGTTACTGATTGAATTACAACTAATTTGACTGAGTATTTGAGTATATTGAATTCATCATTATTACCAGCAGTAATATCAGCTTAGTATTGTGGCTAGTATTAGTAGTATATCAGCTTAGAGTTATCAGGGGGGAAAGCGCCATGCCATTACGACTATATAGCACTGGGAAGGGGTCAGGATAAGGATTTGGGATGGGACGGGAGGAAAAGGAATGGTGCCCAACCACTTAGTGGACATTCGGGGATTGAACGCCGACGTGCATGAAATGAGACCGTCGCTCTACCGTCCAGCCCAAGTGGTTGAGGATAAGAAATTAAAATATTTTTCTATTGGGTAAAGTTAATTTATTTTTTCTTTGGCCTTCAACGTATATAAAATAGCAATTATTCACCCTGAAAGTTTTCCTTTGACCTTTGACTAAGACAGAGTACCTGAAACTTACCTGTGAGTACCTACAGCCCGCAGACCTAAGTCACAATGGGTCAACACAGGTATGTTGTCAACAGCCTTCAAGGTACCTTCAAGCCGTCTTAGACAAAGGTCAAAGCAAAGTTTGAGGGGAAATAATAACCATCTTACAGGCATTGAAGCACAATTAACACCCGACTCGATAATGGTCCGAGACGGACCCAAAACGCTGTCAGATCTTTTATTTTCTTGAGGCGTCGGTGTGGTGTATAATAGCCACTTTCAATACCTTGGAGGCATTAACAATCAAGAACAAAGATTGTGTTACAATATGTTTTTAAGAAATTAAAAAAATAATAAATTGTTAACTATATGTATATTTATAATGTATGAATTTTCATATCACTATTATTTATCACTATCATTTTCACTATTTCCGTCGTCTTCATCACCACAGTCAAACAGATGCACATCTTAGCCAAAAACAAATCCATTTGACATTGTTTAAAGTACATTGTTTAAAGTTTGCTCGATTCAGAGACATAAATTTTGATTTCCTGACATTTCGATTTGAAATAAGAAAGATGAAGACATCTCCTTATTTATGTGAAGATCTTACGAAGGAGACGAGACGTGTTTTGGGATATATATATATATATATATATATATATATATATATATATATATATATATATATATATATATATATATATATATATATATATATATATATATATAGAGGAGTTCGAAGAAATATACAACCTCTACGAAACAAACTTCCCCATATTTCCTCTTAATGTCCACTTTTTGTAACCAATCAGATATGTAGCTGTGTGTAACTTTGTATAATAAAGCGTACAACATAAATAATAAAAAGGGGGGTGGTAGGTGAAGTGAACACTCATACGTATTAAGATTAAAATGGCAAGTTTTTTTTCTGAATGCTCTGTGTTCCCTTCTCCGAGGTTATGGGTCCCCACAATTGCACCAGATGTGGTAACTTTATATATATATATATATATATATATATATATATATATATATATATATATATATATATATATATATATATATATATATATATATATATGTCGTACCTAGTAGCCAGAACGCACTTCTCAGCCTACTATGCAAGGCCCGATTTGCCTAATAAGCCAAGTTTTCCTGAATTAATATATTTTCTTAATTTTTTTTCTTATGAAATGATAAAGCGACCCATTTCATTATGAATGAGGTAAATTTTTTTTTATTGGAGTTAAAATTACCGTAGATATATGACCGACCCTAACCAACCCTCCCTAACCTAACCTATCTTTATAGGTTAGGTTAGGTTAGGTAGGTTAGGTTAGGTTAGGTTAGGTAGTCGAAAAAACATTAATTCATGAAAACTTGGCTTATTAGGCAAATCAGGCCTTGCATAGTAGGCTGAGAAGTGCGTTCTGGCTACTAGGTACGACATATATATATATATATATATATATATATATATATATATATATATATATATATATATATATACGTTGCTCTCAGATATTGTTCCCTTGGGATCATAAACAATCGTTTGACACCAATATAAACAAGCGAATTGTCACAATAACGTGGCTGAAATATGTTGACCAGACCACACACTAGAAGGTGAAGGGACGACGACGTTTCGGTCCGTCCTGGACCATTCTCAAGTCGATTGTGGAGAATGGTCCAGGATGGACCGAAACGTCGTCGTACTTTCACCTTCTAGTGTGTGGTTTGGTCAACACACCAATATTAGACTCAAAAGTGATTTCCGAATGGAAGAGCATCGTAATAGGCTTTATTTGAAGTCTAATTCTACCTCCAGCCGCCATATAGAGGAGTTGATCTTCCTTTCTGAGCTGAACGTTTGTCGTTGAAATGTTTGTAAATTTCAGTTACGCAAAACTTAAAAAAGAAAAGAAATTTTTATTAATACATATATTAATATATATATACATATATATATTTTTTTTGGGGGGGGGGGCACTCTTGCTATTTACTATTTGTTACTTCAGGATCGAGATGTTAGCTCATGTCCCTCACCTCCTTTTAAACCGTCTATCTAATGCACTGACTCCAGAAGCTATTTTTTTTTATCGTATCTACTTCATATGTTTATCTGTCACAAACACACGCACACACACACACACATATTGATTGACCTGTTGATTGACAGTTGAGAGGCGGGACCAAAGACTCAGAGCTCAACCCCCGCAAGCACAACTAGGTGAGTACGTGCACGGAGAAGAAAACGGAACACAAGATATCATTATGAAAGACAAAATACTCCAGATATCGAAAGTCAATAGACATCTCACCAGACCTGTCACTTGAGATGTCTGGTATCGTCATCAGCGTTGACAAAACTGTACAAAAAATCACATCGCTGGAGGAGAGGCAGGTAAGACATGGTCACGACACACAAAATACTCAAAGTGATCGTCAAGATAGACCGAGAAAGGCACATTCGCAGAGAGGTATTCCAAAAGTCACAAAGTTTCGGTGTCAAGTTAGTAAAGAAATTACTTGAAATAGAGGAGAGGTGCAGCAGTGGAGGGAGACTCCACACTCTTTGTATATATATATATATATATATATATATATATATATATATATATATATATATATATATATATATATATATAAATATATATATATTGCTATAAATGTAGCACACGCCATGGAATCTTGGCTGGGACGAGAAAGTCAATATAGCCTTTTTCTCTCGCTGCTGTTTTCTTTATAAGGTCTTGAGAGACAGAAAGTCATGTAGCGCGATAGAGAGATGAAGAATTGTTTATTTATGCTCCTTTGTAGAGTTGATATGACACAAGTTTGGGCAGAGAATGGCAGAGTAGGACTAAGAGGACATAGTGAAGTGAGAAATTAGTTTGGGGGAAGGGCGGAAAGAGGAGCGCACGCACACACACACACACACGCGCGAGCACCCACACACAACTTGAAATTGAGTGCCCAAATCAGCCATAGAGATTATAGAAAGAAATTTTCAGTGTCAGAGTAGTAGACAAATGGAATGCATTAGGAAGTGATGTGGTGGAGGGTGATTCCATACACAGTTTCAAGTGCAGATATGATAGAGCCCAGTAGGCTCAAGAATCTGTACACCAGTTGATTGACAGTTGAGAGGCGGGACCAAAGAGCCAGAGTTCAACAACCCTTGCAAGCACAACTAGGTGAGTACACACACACACACACACACACACACACACACACACACACACACACACACACACACACACACACACTCACACACACACAATCACCTTGTACAATTCCTTCAGATGTAAAAAACTTACCTTTCTCGGCATTTTCTACCAACTTCATTTACAAATTTTAAAAGTTAGTTTCTTTAAGAAAACAATAAATAGACACCTTCCTACAGTAAGGTCTGGACCAATCAGGTTGTAGTGGATATGTAGTGGGCCTGAGGGCCGCTCCAAACACATCGTTGGCCCTAGTTATTACAAGTCAACCCAAGCCCCCCGGGACGGGCTTGTAGAGTAGAACACTTAAAACCTTCTACAGGTATACTCCAGGTAGTCTACAACTTCCTCCTTCGCCTTCAAAACAGTTTACATTAACAAATAATTTATCAGATAATAAATTATCCGATAATTTATCAGATAATTTGTCTAAACTCAATGTTAAAATTCTTCATTACCTTTAGTTAATGTTAAATTTATATCAGTATTTTTGTCAATATAGATATTTTGGAAACTATAAAATCATTTGATAGATATAACTATACATAACAATAATAATATCCATCTATCTATATTTAATATTTATTTTATTATATTTATTAATTTAATTTAAAAATTTGTTTTAATTTCTATTTTTTTTTTTTTTTTTTGCCTTTTTAGTGCACTTCCTTTTAGATTTTTCCATTTAACAAAAATAATTTGTACATGATTGATAGAAACATAAACAATCTAATAATATTTTTATTGATAGTTTTACATCAAAATACATAATCTTCAGAGTATGTTTGTCAGTCTATAGCAAGTTCTGATCGCCACTGCCTTATGCATAGTTGTAAACAAACTTTCTAAATGTGTCTACCTGCTATTTGTAAATCGAATTAAATTACCTATTTACATATTGTAAATGTGCTGTGAAAACTAAATTGTAATATCACATGTAATGGCCAATAACTTTGTACAATAAATTTTACAGATGAAACGTGGAAAAATAACACTAGGATCAGGTCCTAGATTTACAAAGACTTAGCGAAAATGGAGTTCCTGTGTGTGTGTGTGTGTGTGTGTGTGTGTGTGTGTGTGTGTGTGTGTGTGTGTGTGTGTGTGTGTGTGTGTGTGTGTTTCTGGTCACGCCATCTTGAGTGCGTCAACTCAAGTGCACTCTCCCAAACGGCCGTAACCGATGGTCACAATCGCGTGTGACTGGAGCACACTCTAAGTACACTCTTGGCGTTTGAGTGAGTGAATATCTGGGATGCACTCAACACTCCATCAAATGGAGGGAAAGACCGAGTTAATTGGGCGACATGGATGGAATTGTGGATGGATAGACATTGAAGGGGAAGCCAACTAAACTGAAGTAGAATAGTTGGCAATGGAAATGATTCACTGTGAGTGTGTCGGGTCTGTGAAGGATCTGGTTTACATAGGAACGTAGGTAGGTCAATCCTAGCCCCCGAGATGACAGCCGTATCCACACAATTAAAAAAAACAAAACACCACTATGGTTTATAATACTTCCTATATACAGTCCTATTTACACTGAGCACTGGGATTAATTTAGAGGATTTACAAGCCCCTCGCGAGAGCTTGTGATGAGGAGCGATGAGAAATATGAGACGACGGTGAGAGGTGAGGATAATGGAGATGATGAGGATGGGAATGAGAGAGATAGAGAGACGCTGATTAGAGAGACAGGACAGGGGGGATGGATAGGTCTTTAGACCTGCGATGCGGCCTCTGAGCGATAGTAGGACGGCGCTGTGAGGGGAGAGGGAGAGGAGGAGGAGAGGGGAGAGGTGAGAGGCGAGGAAGGGAGAGAAGCCGTCACGGTGAGAGCAGATCCCACCAGAGGAGATCCGCCCGCCATGGAGGATGCGAGAGAGCGCAGGACATCCGGCCGAAGCGCTTCGGGTCGCAACGTCTCTTGTCGCAGCATTTCGTGTCTGAGAGCATCGTGCCGCAGCTCCGGTCTCAGGGCTTCGGGTCTTATGGTCTCTGGTCTCAGGGCTTCGGGTCTGAGTGCATCTCTGAGCGGGTCTGAGTGCATTGGCGGCAGGATAGGCAGGCCGGGCGGGTACAGGCGGTAGGCCAGGGGCTTCTGTAAGGCTGCGGCAGCTGCGGCTTGGCGGTAGTACAGGTCGACGGAGGCTGCGGCGGGGCTGAGAGCGGCGGCGGCGGCAGCGGCTGCGGCTGCGGCAGAGGACGGCTGCGGCGGGTAGGGCCATCCGTACGGCGCGCTGTAAATCCTCTGCACGGCGGCGTAGTTGCCAGCCTCGGCCAAGAGCTCGAGCCCGACCGCCGTCTGTCGCTTCCACTTCGTCCTGTAATGGGGAGGGACACGACAGGTCACGACAGGTCACGAAAAATAAGAGTTACCAATAGAGTTAATAGGTCAGTACGACTAACATGGTAATAGATATTGAATAGACATTGAATAGATATTTAATAGCTATTAAAGAGATATTAATAGCCATTGAATAGATATTTAATAGTTATTGAATAGATATTGAATAGATATTAATAGATATTTCAATAATTATTTGCTGAAGGCACTGAAAAAACCTGATTGGTTTCACGTGTGAAGGGATCACTTACCGTCTGTTCTGGTACCAGGTCTTGACTTGGGTGTCGGTCAGGTTCAGCTTGGCGGCCAGTTCCATGCGGTCCTGGACACTTAGGTACTTCTGCCGCTCGAAACTCTTCTCCAGCGTCTGTAACTGGTTGTCTGAGAACGCCGTCCGGGCCTTCCGTTGTTTCTTGCAAGGTGGAGGTACAGAGCCGTCAGCGCACCCTTCGCCGTTTTCTGTGGGAGGAGGAAAACACAATCCGTTAATATAAGACTCAAATGAGAGGACAGGCTTATATATATTAATCTCCTACCACCTCATATGTATTAGCTCACTCACACTCTCACACATGCATTACTTATACCTTTTTTTACTCATGCTACCCCCCCTACCCCCTCATGAGTGACCTCACACACTCACAGATTTCTTCATCGTTTTCTGAGACCAATTGACACCGACTTCAAATAATCAGTATTAATATGTCCAAACTACGTTAACTCGTTCCCTTTGCCCTCTCCTAGGGAAAGGGAGGACCCTTTCCCTTACCCACCCAGGGGAAAGAAGGACTCCTTCCCTTTACCCTAAAGGGAGGGAGTTTTTTTTTTTAGTTGCACCTATACGGCGAAATTCAAACAAAATTAACGATGAAAAATACATCGTAAAATAGTAATTAAATTTTTTAATGCAATTCTATGTGAGGTGAACATATGAATGACAAGTCCAGAGTGACAGGAAAATGTAGTAACAGGAAAATACATCAACAGGGTACTACAGCAACAGCATAATACAACAACAGGAAAATACATCACCAGGGCACTACAGCAACAGCATAATGCAACAACAGGAGGAAGAGTCAACCACATAAATATACACTAACAGAAATAATAAAAGCCTATTTAGGCCCAAATAGCACGTGCTTAATCCATAAACCGGAACCACGGAAAATAGGATAAGGGAGATCCCCCTTATCCTAAGGGGGACCCCCCTTATCCACGGTTAGGATAAGGGGGCACTTTACATTGACCGATTTATTGACGTTGGTAAACCTTAGGAGGACGGGCCTGTATACCCTTGAAGGATACCCTTTCACTTCATCCCCTCTATCACTTGAGTGTCACCCTCCAATCTCATTCTACCACTCAAGCGTCTCTTCCCCCCACCCCCCTGGGTCACAGCCTTTCCCCTCCACAGTCATAAAGTCACCCCTCCCCCCCTTCCTCCAACCCAAGCACTTAAGCGCCACCTCCCCTCCTCTCACAGTCCACTTAAGCGGTTACCCTCAAAACCCATATCAAACTCATTCCGATTAGTAATGCTCATCTGCGTGGGCCCACTGTTGCCACAACCGCTCAAGCGGTGAGACCCATCGTATATCGCTCTGACGATATACGATATACGATATTTCCACATATAACAAACCCTCCGGCGATATATATAAACTCACAGGCACTGAAATCGCACAGTCAAGTGCTTTGCAATCATAGCAGTGTCCAAAAGGAGATTTATTTCCAAAAAAATCAACACAGGAAGCATTTCGCTATCCTTAGAGGGTGTTTTATTGTTTTTATTTTTTTTTGGGGGGGGGATATTAAGATGTCCTCAGTAACGCATATTGATAACGAACGACCTCGTATCTCATTGATGATTGATTGATTGATGAAGATTAAGCCGTCCAAGAGGTGGCACGGGCATGAATAGCCCCGTTAATGTCTTTGATTGCTATTCACAATCTTTGTAGATGTTAATGCCGCGTTTATCCCAGACCAAACAGCTACTTGGTCGTACGACAGGCGTGCGGAATCGTTCGCGTGTGTACGGCTTGGGACGCAGGTTCGAATCCTCGTCACGGCCCTTGTGGATTTGTTCATTGGGAGATCGATGTCGCAAGGAAAGGAAGGGGGGGTGGGGGGGACTGATCTGGGATGCGATGAGTGTGGGGGGGAGGAGGGGGAAGGGGGGATATGCAATGTTGAATCCCCTCTTAAGAGAGTCTTAATATGTGGTTTGGTGTAGTCTCTCCCTCTGTGTATCGTGTAGAAAACGTACATAAGAGGTCGGACGGTGTGTACATATATATATATATATATATATATATATATATATATATATATATATATATATATATATATATATATATATAAATATGGCCTACCTAAGGATACAACAACACAAAATTGTTGCCTAATTCCTGGACAGCTATTTACTGCTAGGTAAACATAGGCATTAGGTGAAAGGAAACTTGACCCCAATGTTTATGCCCCGCCAGAGAATCGAACTTTCGATCCTCGGTTGTGAGTCGAGAAGGTAGCCCACTGAACTACAGAGCCCCCCCCCCCTTGTAAGCTATGCAACACAATGTGAACAAATTGCTAAACAAGCCAATTACACATAAACTAGCAAGTAAACAGTCCAGAAAAGTTACGTAATACGCCGGATTTTGCACGTATTGGGCCAAAGCGTAAAAATATCTTAAGGGATTTAAGGAAATTTTAAGTGATTAAATTTCCCTTAAAATCTTAAGGGATTTTAAGGAAAAACACCGCAATATTGACGTATTATTGCCCTGAAGATTATCTGACGTTTCTGACAAGGCAAAACCATTTTTTTTTTTTACGGAGTGGTAATAAAGAGACCTGAGTGTATGAAGAACCAGGGTGGTTGGTGGGGTTGGGGGGGGGGGATGTTGGCGGGCTACGAACGGCGTCCCGGGGTCGGCGCGGCGAATCGGTGGCAGGAGGGCTTGAACGCGTCGGTCGCGGCAGTAAGGCGACACGCTCGCTGCCAACGGAAGTTGCGTTAATTGATGACGATCACCGCGGATCGCTTGCCACTCCCGGTGGGGGGGGGGAGGGGAAAGGGGAATCAATTAAAACCCCGGACTACTCCGAGAGAGAGAGAGAGAGAGAGAGAGAGAGAGAGAGAGAGAGAGAGAGAGAGTGTGTGTGACAGCACAGAAACAGAAAACAGATTTAATAAACAAATGTTAAAAACCCCATTATCACTTCTTTAACCTTACAACCACTTGGGCTGGACGGTAGAGCGACGATCTCACTTCATGCAGGTCGGCGTTCAATCCCCCGACCGTCCACCAAGTGGTTGGGCACCATTCCTTATCCCCCCGTCCCATCCCAAATCCTTATCCTGACCCCTTTCTAAGTGTTATACAGTCGTAATGGTTTGACGCTTTCCTCTGATAATTCCTTCCTTCGCCAACCGGGCTGTGGTGGGTATGTGGGCCTGCGGGCCGCTCCAAGCAATAGCCTGGTGGACCAAGCTCTCACAAGTCAAGCATGGCCTCGGGCCGGGCTTGGGGAGTAGAAGAACTCCCAGAACCCCATCAAGCAGGTATCAACCTTATAAATGACTTCTTAAACATACCACAAATTCTCAACTTAATCTACGGGTGATTTACCCGAAAGATCTTCAAGATGACACACCATTCTTGACACACCTCGGTCTGACACCAGATATAATCCTAGACAGTGTATACATCGCTGGACCCCCCCAGACTGACCCCTACCTGTGTCATGTGTCATGTGTCTGGAAGATAGGAAGATAAACTTCACAGCAACAAAAATGATCCCAGAACTAAGTCCAAGTGTCCTGGGACGAAGAATATTGGAGACCAAACATGAAAGAGCGAATCTTCCCGAGAATCTTTAAAAAAATAATGAATAAATTGAAAGATATTTAATCCGGATTTCTATAAAAGGCTCAATATTGCTATATAGAAGCCATTCTGTAGCTCTCACAAGGGGCAACAGCTTCAAGCTCAACAAGCCACAATGTAGGATCCAAAAGAGATGCTTTTTTTTTTAGCTCGTAACATAACAAACATTTTCAACAGCCTATCCTTTTTTTAGGAAGCTTTTAATACCAATAAAACACCAGCTTAAAATCCAGTAAGAAAAAAATCCTCAGGAATACTGGGATTTTTTTTTGGGGGGGCGGGGAATTAATTGACAAACTAAAGGCTTCCTGTCCCCGTCAATACCACTAAATTTGGCCCATTAAATAATAACTGACATTTGTGCATAAGGATTCAGTTGACTTTATTATAGAGCCTAATAATTATTTTTTATTGTTTGTAGTGTCTTCAATTCGCTTTATTATCGTTGTTTTACTTAGTATTTTATTTGCTCTTATTATGGTTATTAATTCTTATAATTATTTTTTTATTGTTGCAATTAAATTTATCGTTCAGTAATAAAGTAGTTTTCGTAATAAAAATTATAATACCAATAATAATAATCCCATTTTAAATTACAAAATAATTATCTAATATTTTATACAAAAAATTAATACAGCAAAAATATTTTTAGTTATAATTATTATCACTAATAAGTTCCCCAGTGCATGGCAAGATTAAATAGTGCATGACAACATGGTAGATCATATGGCACCTTAGCAGAGTGCATGGCAGCTTGGTATATCGCACTGCGGCATGGTATATCGCATGGCAACATGATATAGCGCATGGCAACATGATATAGCGCATGGCAACATGATATAGCGCATGGCAACATGATATAGCGCATGGCAACATGATATAGCGCATGGCAATAGTATAGCACATGGCAGCATGGTAGAGTGCCTTTGAACATGGCAAGAGTGCATAGCAACATGGTATACAGCATATGGCAACATGGCAGAGTGAATCGCAGCATGAAACAGTGCCAAGTAAGTCATCATTCTTGACTACCCTGCATGCTAAGTCATCATCCGGCACCCCTGGAATGATAACTGTACCTGTGGATGGGTGGGTGTGATTTCAGAGGTTGTAAATCAGATCTGTAAATGACCTTGAATTGTCCGCTAACGCTAACGACCCCTCAGCGAACCACCACCGCCACATCTAACGAGCGCGAATTACAACGACCGGAATGACAGCGACACCCAACGAGAAGGACCGCGAACCGCAACGACCGCGAGCGACAGCCGACCTAGAATGACACTAAACGTCGAACGATAGCGAAGAACGACAAGAGGAATATTTCCGTAACGACTAAACTACTGCCAACGACAATTCAATAGACACCATGGACTATTGAAAACTGATAGACTTCCGAAACTAGATATTTAAGACGACACTTCGAGCCGAGACGACCGAGAGAACGACAAGTTAAAATACCTTCAAATCGACCACATTACCAAGAGAAAATTCCACCACGACCAATAATAACAACACAAAAATACTTTATAACACAAACCCCAATAAACTTGATGAACAAGGCACTAACAACGACCGTCCTTAATTACCCAAAATCGCCACCACTTAATCCTCCTCGTAAATCCGGTCCATAAATCCCAATATAATATGGTAATAACAGCCAACGTACAGGAAAAAAATCGCCTTGTTGTGGTGATTACAAAGGACAGGCGAGAGAGAGAGAGGGAGGGAGAGGGAGAGGGAGGGAGGGAGAGTGAGAGAGGGGAAGGGAGGGAGGAGTCGCCTGTCGTTAACTACCCTGTTGGGGGAATTACGCTCTTGCTCTCACCCTCGTTAGACAGTCATGAAGCTGTGAGCACGATTGTTTCTCGTGAATAGCTAATGAGGTGGTGGTTAGTCATTAGCCACCGAGGGAGGGGAAGGAAGAGGTGAGAGATGGGAGGGGAGGGAGGGGTGAGAGGGGGGATCTAGGAGGGGGAGCGGGGTGTTGGGAATGGGAGCGCAGAGGGGGTGGAGAGGGAAGTAATGGGGTGGCAAGGGAAAAAAAGTGGGTGTGGAGAGGAATAAAGTGGGTGGGGAGAGAGAGATAAAGGTTATCGTTCTGAGGAGATGAAAAGGGGTGACGCTGAACTGGGGAGATGTTAAGGGGGGTGACAGAGAAGAAGGGGGGGTGCAGGGGGGGTGCAGGGGGGGTGTGTGGGAAGGGAAGAATGGTGGCAGTTAAATAGCCAAATTAATTACTGAATGGTTAAAGAAAAGGTTGAGAACACTCCATCAAAGTTCCAACTTAACCTTTGTAAACATAACTCCCATTACAAAATACCCGAAAAATAACAAAGTTTTCCCATTAAAAACACAACCTCGATTTCCTTTGCAGAAAACATTACTTGAGGTAAAACGCTCGATTGGTGTTTTAAATCATTAATATATACGAAAAACACACATTCCGCCTCGGAGTCCCGTCACTATTCCATGCTTCTATATGCCCTCAAGTCGAAGATAAAACGTGGAAAAGAAAGAATAGCGGATGAAACAGAAGGGAAGGGGAACAAAAGACTGAAAGAAGGGGAAAATATAGCAAATACAGAAATAACATTTTGAGAGTGAATAATAAGGTTGTTGTTGTTGTTAAAGATTCGCTACTAGGAACAAACAGTTCCGAGTAGCACGGGCTATGGTGAGCCCGTAGTGAATAATAGGGAATAAAGCTGATTTTTCATAGCCTTCCGTTGATCTTCATTGTCTGGGTACTGGTGGCACCTAAGTGGGTACTGGTGTCACGAAAGTGGGTACTGGTGTCACGAAAGTGGGTACTGGTGTCACGAAAGTGGGTACTGGTGTCACCTAAGTGGGTACTGATGTCACCTAAGTGGGTACAGGTGTCACCTAAGTGGGTACTGGTGTCACGAAAGTGGGTACTGATGTCACCTAAGTGGGTACTGGTGTCACCTAAGTGGGTACTGATGTCACCTAAGTGGGTACTGGTGTCCCCTAAGTGGGTACTGGTGTCACGCAAGTGGGTACTGGTGTCACGCAAGTGGGTATTGTTGATTGTCGGTAAACCAGAGAATTCCGCTATACCAAAGGTCTTGCCTCATGCAAGTCGGCGTTCAATACCCGAATATTTCATTCGGCAAATTATATTTCATTCAGGCATTGTGTGGAGTACCATGCTAACCCACTCACCTGATCATAGGGTCCAGAAGCTCCTGCATTTGTTACACAATTATGAGACATATGTACGTTCTTCTGGGCGACCTGCCAATTGTCTGGTAGATGGTGAACAGCCGTAACAACCACGATGTAACGACGCAACTGTCGTCTACATCATTGAAGCGACAGTTCATAGCCAAGTAGATCACGGCATTAGCGTGTCCGTAAGGTAACTATCCGGCAAGACGGAGACAGACAGACAGACAGACAGACAGACAGACAGACAGACAGACAGACAGGGGGGTGGGGGGACAATGAACATCTATTTAAACATTGTTAACATCTATGTAAACAAACATAAACGACAATCGACTTGAGAATGGTCCCGGACGGACCGAAACGTCGTCGTCCCTTCACCTTCTAGTGTGTGGTCTGGTCAACATACCTAAACATTTCATTGAGATGAGTGAAGCAATCAGGAATTGGCAGGATATACATACACGTGTCGAGCTCATCTACACATATGTATCCTATAGTCTGACACGTGGTCATACTCCTACATGAGTCTGACCACGTGTCAGACTCATGAGTTACACCACATTTTAAACCAGAACAAAACAAAGACTCATCACAATCAACAAGACAAGATCTCCGAAACGTTCTGCCTGAAAGGAAGATGATTCGACCAGCCAGGAAAGCGAGCTTCATGTGGCAATAATCCCCACCTGTATCATGACGGGAACCTCATACTGTATCTCCCCCCCCCCTTCAAGAGGATACATACTCACCCACTACATGAGTATGTATACCTCGCGCACTCCGTCCTCCTAATAGAAGGTCGTATTTTGACGTAGACTCTACCTAAGGCCACGAAATCTAATCGTACTAGAAAATGGTAGAGGCTTGCGAAATTGACACATACTGTCCCGTTTTCTGTTTTGGGTTCTCTGGTAGGTTAGGATAAGGGGAGGCACTTTAGTACGACATTTTCTTGACGTTGGGGAATCTTAGGAGGACAGAGAGGTGGAAGGAATGTGTAGGTTCGAGGCCCGTCGGGAGAAAAAGAGAGAGAGAGAGAGAGAGAGAAAGAGAGCAAAGAATGAAAAGCGAATATACAAAGATCCTTGACAATACAAATGATGAAAGAAGAGGAAACGTCTGAAGAAAGAAATGAAGGAAGTAAGGAACTAAGGAAGGATAGTGCAGATTTCATTCCCAACCTAACCTAAACAATCGTTATTTGTTGTTGTTTTAGCTTGGGCTACTCGGAACAAGTTGCAAGTAGCACGGGCTATGGTGAGCCCGTAGTGGACTTACCTAGCACAGGAGCGGGGCTGTGTCTCCTGTCTCTAAACAATCCTTATAGCTTACCTTAATACACCTCCCTCCCTAACACCTTAGCTTTCCCCACCAAAGATACCTTCCCCACCTCATCTCACCTTACCCCAACCTTATCTTCCCTCAACCATACCTTTCCTTAACGTTCCCCTCCTCTCTCCCCTCCCCCCTCCATATTACCACCACATCAAAAATTAGCCCCACAATTATCTTTTGTTTTTTTTTAATATCTGATGTATATTTGGCTCTATTTACAAGTCATTTACCTGAGCGTTCTAATTCCTGGCTTAATTATGGTTAGTGCAGGTAGTCACTGAGGGCAGAGTGAGGGGACAGGTGGGGGGGGAGAGAGAGAGAGAGAGAGAGAGAGAGAGAGAGAGAGAGAGAGAGAGAGAGAGAGAGAGAGAGAGAGAGAGAGAGAGAGAGAGACAGAGAGAGAGACAGAGACTGAGGGTCTTAGGTAATTCACACCTGATATATCTTACTCATCAATA
>NC_091180.1:26101425-26121425 GCF_040958095.1 Procambarus clarkii
TGTGTGTGTGTGTGTGTGTGTATGAGTCTTTAATTTAAAAACACCATCACCAGTTCATTATCTAGTGAAATTTAAATCCAAGTTAGACAATTGTTAAAATGCATCTTAACCCTTTTTTCATCTTTTAATAAGATGTAACAAACTTAAAAAAATTAAACCGCAAAATCTCTTCAGAGGTAGATAATACCGAAGGAATCATATTATCCTAACCGGAGTTCAGTTCCGCGATAACCAACCTGTACTCATGACCAGATATTAAAACCATTCGCCCACACCAGTACATAGTTACTCTTCGAGTTATCAAGATGATAACCTGCATGCATTTGTAATTTGCATCTCGCCCAATGCCAAGAAAGAATGTAAAATGACTTTCTATGGAAGATTATAGCTGTATAAGTAGATTATAGATATATGAGGCGAGTTAGACAAAGCCTTAAACAGACGATTTAAGTATGTGCGGCACACTAATTATGCAAAACTTGTTCGCTTTTTATATATTTATGAAAATATGTAAACGCAAATGTGAGGTTAAAAATATTAACATTAACGCTGAGTGATAAGCAAAGAGCGAAGTCCTAATATTGGGACAGATGAAGACTGCGATTCAGTGCCAATATTGTGACAGATGAAAATCCTTAAATTTGCCCGAATATTCGGACAGATAGAGCGGAAATGCAACGGCAAAATGCAACATCTTAGTCCAGACTCTTCCAGACTTACCTGTTGAAGAGGTCGCTATAACCGGAGCTCCTCGACACCTTGCTGCTTAAAAGGAACACGGGGGAAAAAAACAGGACTTGACATCTATAGTCACCTGAGACAGCCCTACCTTGCGGTGATTTCGGGGCTCAATATCCCCGTGGCTCAGTCCTAGAGCAGGCCTCCTATAGTGTATGCATAATTCCCCGAAGGTGTATAATCAATTAGGAGTGATCTAATGGATAATAGTGTACTGCGTAGCCTTTGATAGCTGCGATTTACACTTATCCATACGCTACGATATACACCACCTGATGTGGCTGTATATTTGCTCTACGTATACGCATACGCAATATCATTGTAAACACATGTTCCTCTCTAGTAATATTTACATAAACATTAAGATGAGATGTCTGTATGGGAACTAATTCGCTTAAGGATCCGTTGGCTAATTCTTAAGGGTCACCAACGACTGGATAATATGACTCGAGAAATAACTTGAGGTAAGAACGGCCTGAATATGATTTTAAAACTCTTTTTCTTTTTTGGCGTTTATGTTCAGGGAAGCATATTATTAAACCACCCGCCTTTCCCCCCCCCCCAGGTGGGTGGAAGACAGGTGTGTCCCCCCACACCTGTCTGGGAAAGCACCTGTGGGCGACGACTCACCTGTGTCGTTCGTGTCTGGGTCTTCCTCGTCGTGGCTGGCGTCGCCCTCGAGATCGATGTCGTCGTCCTCGGAGTGTGAGCGTGTGAGGCTCAAGTCTTTGGGTTCTTGTATGGGCGGCGTGGGCGGTGCTGCGGCTTGGGTGTGGGTGGAGACGGGCGGCGGAGGTTTGTGTTGGGCAAGTATGTCTGTAATCATGAATTTGGGTCTTGGCGTGGGTGCCTCCGAGGTCTCGTGGCTTGGAGAATTTCCGCCTCCAGCTTGCGATTCGTCCTTCGGGGCGGCCGACACACGCACACCGACACGCGTGCACACTTCCACCGTCATCTCGACCACTTACAACGTCAAAAAATGAGCCGTAGATGGAGGGGTTAAGTCCACAGCGTCTAGCACACACAACGTTATCGACACTACGCTCGCGCACGACTGACTGACTCCCTTGGTCCACGCCGCTGTCTGGCGGACTGTGATGGCCGCCTCCCTACTCCACCCACAAATCCTTCCTGCCCCGCCCACCTCCCACGGACAACCAATCACCCCCAGCGGTAAAAGCGTGACTCCGCCCCCCGACGCGACTTCTCCACCAACGGGGAGATCGCTGGTACCAGTGGGCGGAGTCGAGCTGATGTCAGTATCCCATCAACACATTTGGCTGTTCGTTGGTCATTTTAGCCTTCATTAACTTCATTAACGAGGGATTAACTCTCTTTTGATTTGCCAAACTGACGTAAACAATAATCCACAAACGAGTTGGATAAGGATAGAAACTCCACCTGCTTACCCATCGCGCCATCTCGTAGACCATAGACATAGACTTTTAGAATTTAGAACTAAGAATTGAAAAGGGGGTGAAAAATGGTAGCAGGCAACTAGGTGAAGCACAGGTGACAAATTATTATTAGTTCATTACTTCCCAAGTGAACATGTGTGGATCATTTATTTACCGCGAGATTAATGACCTCGAAACGTGGCTATTGGTCATGGTATTGATGCTATTGACTCTTCCCTTCAGTTATATTGACGATATAACTAGCGCTAGCGGCTGTAAGCCAACCAGAGAGCGAGATCCACCAACATCACTAACCAACAACCAATCGATTATCAACCAATGATCAACTACCCAATCGCCATACGACTTTTCTCAGTCGTAACTGATCACCAATCGATCAATTCATCTCGCAAGCATCCAGAATTAACATATCCAAGTATCAGCCAATCCCATTTAATCATCCCAATCAACCGAAATTGTCACCTCCCCCCACCAACCAAATCCACCAATTCTCGGCAATTTGGGCCTATAATTCTCCTACCGCTGGTGAAGATCCAATCAGCAATCCCCACCACGAACAAACCTGATTACAAAATTCTATCTTCAGGTGATCAGGTGCCTTCCGGTCGTTACCTGATCGTCACAGCTGGAGTCATCAGGAATAACAGACCAATCAGCGTGTCCCTTGCGGTCATCTGATAGGTCAGCCTCGTCTGTCGATTATAGAATTAAGAGAGAATGAAAACATGTTTTTTTGCAGTTTATCATCTTTATTCTTTTGTATATTTTTCTTCCTCTTATTAGTATTATTATCATTATTAATAGTAATGGGGCGATATTTTATTATTAAATACAATTTTATTATTGTATTAAATGTATTTGTATTTTGGTTATTTTCAATGTTTATAGACTGGAATAGATTTAGTCATTAATTCAAATGAGATGTTGTATTTCTCTCTCTCTCTCTCTCTCTCTCTCTCTCTCTCTCTCTCTCTCTCTCTCTCTCTCTCTCTCTCTCTCTCTCTCTCTCTCTCTCTCTCTCTCTCTCGGAAAATGCTATAGCAGGCTTGTAAGGTCTATTGTCCCATACGAAGCGGTTTATATTTATATTCACCCAAACTCACTCATATGAAGAGAGATTATGAACTCTCATTGTACATTGTCCAAATATACAATGTACTTCAGGGCATAACAAAGGGGGATAATAATTCGGGGTTATATATTTAAACGCAAAACCATGGATAAAAATTGGATAAGTTTAGAGTCTGGAAAGAACAGTATAAATATTGGTTTTGAAACACATTACTGGATAACATTATAGGGTTGGAGCCGGTCGGCCGAGCGGACAGCACGCTGCACTTATAATCCTGTGGTCCTGGGTTCGATCCCAGACACCGGCGAGAAACAATGGGCAGAGTTTCTTTCACCCTATGCCCCTGTTACCTAGCAGTAAAATAGGTACCTGGGTGTTAGTCAGCTGTCACGGGCTGCTTCCTGGGGGTGGAGGCCTGGTCGAGGACCGGGCCGCGGGGACACTAAAAGCTTCGAAATCATCTCAAGATTGGCATCATTAACTTAAAATACGAAACTACATTACGCAGGTGTTTAACATTTTGGGCATGGCGTCAGGGGCTTAACAGCTGAGTGGACAGCGCTTAGGATTCGTAATCCTAAGGTTCCGGGTTCGATCCGCGGTGGAGGCGGAAACAGATCTGCAGAGTTTTTTTTTCACCCAGATGTCCCTGTTTATCTAGCAGTAAATAGGTACCTGGGAGTTAGACAGCTGCTACGGGTTGCTTCCTGGAGGGTGTGTAACAAATAAGGAGGTCTGGTCGAGGACCGGGCCGCGGGGACGATAAGCCCCGAAATCATCTCAAGGTTACCTCAAGATAGGATTTATTCAGGTCTCCCATACAACCATTAACAAATACCGCTCCATCAGCACCCTACAATGACTATTGGCGATTAGCGATAGACTGGGTATATCAGGTTTTTAAAGTTTAAGTATTATGGTTGGATTTTTTTTTAATTTTGGCGTGATCAGTGCATAATGTTTTACGATATAGCAAGGAACAAAAATGAGATTCAACCTAGAATGCATATAATGAGACTTGGAGAGATAGCTTTAGTATTGTGTCAAGTTACACGCATGTCAATTACACAGTGAAATCATACTAAAGTGATCAATATTAATTAGAAAATCGATAGGAAGTTTAAGGTGATTCCATTTTATTCCAAAACCGTTTGGAATAGCTTCAGACATATTGCCGATTCAGTAGAATCCCAGATTGTATAACTTACATCAGGTTAGGGTGGTAGTGTGGTAGAAGTGGCGGCTAGCAGTCCGTTGGTCATGAGTTCGAGTCACCTAGGACCTCCAATTGATTTTCTCAATTCAATAATGACAACCACAACCCGTCTATGTTGAGCACGTATCCAATAGCAATTACCTTGAAAAATTGGGTGAGACTCTTCCCCTAATCATCTGGCCTCCCTCAGACATTTTGTTAAATAAATATGCACTACTTTGCAGAGGGTCTCAGCTTGGAGACCGAAATATCCGGAGTGTCTTTTCAGTACTTAAATCTGTGACTTTTCCCCATATATATATATATCACTTGCATATATTATGCAGCATAATAGAAAATGTGAAAATAGGCGGCAGACCAATAGTGTGTAATTATGACGAAGGCCTTTTACTGTGCATGTCGAAAAACAAACATGCTTTAATTCCCCCTTTATTTGTATATTTGGTAGGCCCTGCGTGTTGGTGAAGGGAGAATTATGTGTGTGTATTGTTTGGTGAGGGATTATTTGATTGTTAATGGTCATGCATAGTAGGGAGTGTGTGTGTGTGTGTGTTTACTATTTGTGCAAACAGGATCGAGGTTTTAGCTCTTGGACGCCTACTCTCTAACCGTTGGTTCTCTAATGTAATGACTACCAACCTATTTTTCTTCTGTCATAACTTTTACATATATTTCTCTTTCTCACACACACACACACATTCCCACGAAACATCCCGAAGCAGCTGTCTAGCTCCCTTGTACCTATTTACTGCTTGGTAAATAGGTGCATCAGGTGAAATTAAGCCTGCCCATTTGTTTCAGCCTCGACTGGGAATCGAACCCGGGCCCTTAGGACTTCGACCCCCAGAATACTGTCCACTCGGCTGCGTGTGTGTGTGTGTGTGTGTGTGTGTGTGTGTGTGTGTGTGTGTGTGTGTGTGTGTGTGTGTATGTGTGTGTGTGTGTGTGTGTCTTTGTATGTTTATGTTGCGTTTGTTTTCGTTTCAATTTTTTTATTTGTGGATATGAGTGTTGGCATTTATGTTCCTTTCAGGTGTTTAAGCTTTTGTGCACATGTTTGTGGATGCTGTATTTTATGGATAATATTTTTCTGATTTCATTTTTGAGTGTATAGGTGTATGTTCTCACCTAGTTGCACTTGCGGGGGTTGAACTTTGGCTCTTTGGTCCCGCCTCTCAACTGTCAATCAAATGGTGTACAGATTCCTGAGCCTACTGGGCTCTATCATATCTACATTTGAAATGTAGTATGTGTACTTAGTCACATGTCCTTGTATGTGTACTCAGCCAGATGTGCTTGCAGGGTCAAGCTGCGACTCCAAGTCCCTTCCTCCTGAGCATTCTTAGTTTAAGAATGTTTTTCTAAAGTTTTCATTCAAAAATTTTCAAATTTTAATTAAATTTAAAATTTGTGTTTTTATAGGTTCTCCCTGTGACCCGTCGCTCTGGTGTTCCTAAAGTGAAACAATAATTGTCTGCTTTGTCAATTCCCTTGGAATCTTGTATGTCTCTAACATGTCCTCCATTATTTTTTTCTCCTCCTGTGCGGGTTGAGGTTCTTGATTCATGAAGTACTTTTGCAACCACTTACGGAACATCTTCATCTTACCTCAACTATTTTTTTTTTTCGTTTTATATTGGGACGTTTGAAGGTAGTAAATTGTTTAATATAAATGAAAAGAAAGCTGCTATGATTCAGGAAAGATGTACAGGTTTCGTAAATAGTTCCCTAAATACTTGATGAATCCTTCAATCTTTCCTTGTAGCTCAGGCCCCTCAGCTCCGGGACGGGCCTTGTTGCATACATTTTAACCTTTTCTGGCCATGTTTAACGAACATAAAATCAACTTAAAAATGTTAACTAAGGTTGGAGTCTCTCTCACAGCCCCGCTGGTGGTGGTGGTGTTGTTACTGACTACTTAAAAGCCAACTGGTAACTGGAAACTGAAAAACTGGTAACTGAATTTGTTGAATGTTTCTGGCTTTAGGTTCTACCCTTCAAACGACAGGTTTGGGAGCCGGTTGGCCGAGCGGACAGCACACTGGACTTGTGATCCTGTGGTCCCGGGTTCGATCCCGGGCGCCGGCGAGAAACAATGGGCAGAGTTTCTTTCATCCTATGCCCCTGTTACCTAGAAGTAAAATAGGTACCTGGGTGTTAGTCAGCTGTCACGGGCTGCTTCCTGGGGGTGGAGGCCTGGTCGAGGACCGGGCCGCGGGGACACTAAAGCCCCAAAATCATCTCAAGATAACCTCAAGATAAATAACTGGTAAATGCTGAGCTTCTCAATTCTGACTGGAGATTGGATGGATCTGTTGCCTCGTACTCGAGACTGTCATTGATTGATTGATTGATTGATTGATTGATTGATTGATTGATTGATTGATTGATTGATTGATGAAAATTAAGCCAACACAAGAGGTGTCACAACCTCTTGTGTTGGGGCATTTACCTGCCTGGCAATTCACTCCAAACATCTTCCACTTACGGCCATTTACCAGGTCGTAAGTGGTAGATGTTTGGAGTGAATGTTGGTCTTAAGTCCAGTAGCATCTTGAAGTGTGTCTGAGGCCCTCGAGGCTGGCTATTTCTGGAGCTGGTGAGGGTCTTGTTTTTGCTTACATGATTCCAATAGCAAATTGTTTGGTTCTTGTCTACTGACTGTCTACACGTATCCGCATAATGACAGTCCAAATCAGCACTGACTGTTTCCCTGTCCTGACAAGTCAGTGCCTTAGATATTAATTACTTGGTTATGTATCGACTGTTTACAAACAGGTTCTTGACCGGTTCATCAGACCAGCCAAGAATGAACATGTGACAGCACTAACTGGCCAACGCCTAACAGGCAATCAGAGAGAAAAAGAAGCAGACACAGACAGAGTCAGAGACAGACAGAAGCAGACACAGAGACAGACAGACACAGACAGACTCGAGGAATACTCGGTTTAGACCCCAACTCGCCCGATGATGACCAAAGGGGATTCTACATCTCATTACTTTGCGATAAATTCCTGCCAAGACTATGGCTGTGCTGCCTCTCTCGTGTTTACCTGCCATTTGTATGTTAAGTCGACGTTAGATGCTTCATTTGATGCCATTGTACCTCGAGAAGAGAGAGAGAGAGAGAGAGAGAGAGAGAGAGAGAGAGAGAGAGAGGGAGAGAGAGAGAGAGAGAGAGAGAGAGAGAGAGAGAGAGAGAGAGAGAGAGGTGGATGAGATTCATTCAGGTTATTCTCGTGTGACTGGATATGCTGAGGGCCATGAGGTAAGTAACTAGGATTTGCTAGGATTGAAGAACACACTGAAACATGGGTGCTAGTATAAGTTTTACTTGAATCTTCATAAATTGCCAGAGTCCTAGCTATCTGCTAGGACGAGATATGTGTTACATGTATCATTGCTAGGACGAGATATGTGTTACATGTATCATTGCTAGGACGAGATATGTGTTACATGTATCACTGCTAGGACGAGATATGTGTTACATGTATCACTGCTAGGACGAGACATGTGTTACATGTATCACTGCTAGGACGAGACATGTGTTACATGTATCACTGCTAGGACGAGACATGTATTACATGTATCACTGCTAGGACGAGACATGTGTTACATGTATCACTGCTAGGACGAGACATGTGTTACATGTTTCACTGCTAGGACGAGACATGTGTTACATGTATCACTGCTAGGACGAGACATGTGTTACATGTATCACTGCTAGGACGAGACATGTGTTACATGTATCACTGCTAGGACGAGACATGTATTACATGTATCACTGCTAGGACGAGACATGTGTTACATGTATCACTGCTAGGACGAGACATGTGTTACATGTATCACTCAACGGTGTATCACTCAACCGTTGTATCACTTTTGAGTGATACAACGGTATCACTCAAAATTTTGGAGGAATTCAAAGGTCTTGTGTTTGACAAGACTGTTGGAGCTGGTAGGAATCTCAAGCGAATGTGATCTTTAGGATTCCGTATAGTACTGTCCACTCTGATTAGACAGTGAGGACGGGATGATGTGGAAATGGACAGGATAAAAGGAAAATGACGCAGCAACAGGATAGTAACGTACCAATAGGAAAACAACTAACAACACAGCGGGTTTTCTTCCTATTGGGGAGTGTTGTACATGCTGCTATGGCGGTGTGTCCACTCACAGGATCAGTGGCGCTGCCCAATAAACTCGCCCCTCGGGGCAACATTTAACGTACCTCAAGTTCAAGAGCAATTCAAGAGCCCCACACTACCCATTCCCACAGTGGACCTTCATGTTCAAACCAATTGTTTACCCAGAATGCCCTTTTCATTTCCCTATTTTGGATAGGTAAGCAGTTTAATCATAGGCCTACTACCTCTCACCCCCCCCCCCCTTACGGTGTCTCTCGGATCGTTTAGAAAATAGAATTAGATAACAAATGATATACAATTTTTGTTTTCGTTTTATTTGATATATTTTGCTGGTGGGGAGATTTTTTTGGATATTTTTTTTGGGTAGAAAAAAGTTTAGTTGGATAATTTTATTTTTGGAAAAAAATTCTTGGATAAATTTTATTATTAGAGAAATTTCGTTGCATAAATTTTTCAGAAGGGCAAAATTTTGTTGGATAAATTTTATTGATGGGGAAATATTGTTGGATAAACTTTATTGATGGGAAGTTTTAGGATAGAGAAAATTTATTTCTTCATTTTGTTTGTTTGGGAAAATTTTGTTTAACTGGGGGGGGGGGGGAGGGAATTTTAATACATTTCTAACAAATATAAAATGAAATAATGGATTTCAGTTCGAGACGCTTAGCATTAGAATTTAGGTCCTCTAAAAATCTATTTGCGTCAGTGCGTCTGTCTATCTAGCTGTCTATCTGTCTCATGAAACAGTAAGCAAGGATTTGTTATCCAACATCAACAAATCCAGTAGTCTCACCCCTAGATATTTTCCTCATTTTATGAGAATACGATTTGTTTTCATTATGAGTAAACTTTATTTAATGTCAAATAAGTTTGGGTGCATCAATTGGTGTCTGCTGAGTGGTTACTGATTGTCACAATCAAAGTCTGCTGTGTCATACTCGAATCCCCTGTCACACTGGTGCATGTGTGTGTGATCAGGGTGCACACACACACACACACACACACACACACACACACACACACACACACACACACACACACACACACACACACACACACACACTCCACACACACATACCATGGAAACTATCACCTTCGCCATTTCTTGAGACAAATCCTCATTTATCTCCCGTCTCAAGCCTCACCCAAGGTCCCCATCATCCAAGCCTCCCAGTGGCTTGTATCCATCTTTATCAACGTGAGGAAATTGACCCCCTTTTTTTGCATACCAGACTACCGTGAGATTTTATTTTGTGCGCGGATTTTGGTTGCGAAATCTTGCAAAGATTGAGGTGGAGTTTGTAAGTGGCAATTTATCCGTGAGTTTCTTGGTCTGTGCGTGTCCACATATGCACGAAAGCACGCACACACACACACACACACACACACACACACACACACACACACACACACACACACACACACACACACACACACACACACACTCACACACACACACGGCGGGACCAAAGAGCCAAAGCTCAACCCCCGCAAGCACAAATAGGTGAGTACAAATAGGTGAGTACACACACACACACACACACACACACACACACACACACACACACATACACACACATACACGCACACACACACACGTGAACTCGTGTGCGTTCGTAGAAATTTAACCCCAGCTCCTAGACCCGTTCGATACCCCATTACTTAACCGAAGTGTCACCCACAATGGCTCTCTCCCTGTGTATTAATACAGATCACATAACACACACACCTGAAACCTTCAACAGCTTCACATAACACACACCTGCGACCTTCTGAACGCCTATATTGTACAGAACAATAGGATATCTTCCTTACAGAAAATAAGGCAGCGTCTGGGATGCTCTCGGACGCAGGTTTGAATCCTCGTCACGGCCCTTGTGGGTTTGTTCAGGATATCTTCCTGTTTCTCCATGTGTGTGTGTCTTTGTCCCTAATTACCACGCCACGAGGTGGACACACACAGATTCCCCTGCCACACTCGGAGCAGGATAAAGATTAAGCCATCCAAAAGGTGGCACGGGCATGAATAGCCCATAAGTGGTGGCCCTTTTGAGCCATTTCCAGTATCAATGGATGGTACTGGAGATCTGTGGAGGTGCGACTGCACCCTGCGTGACGGGAGATGTCTCCCGTGTGCCCGGGACAGGCCAGGCTGGGTATTTATATGCCCGCGCTGTTCATTCTGGGCATTAATGACCTTCCCTATGAAGGGAGACTACCTAAGGTCACTCTACATTCCCCAGGAAGGCGTAGAATGAGAGGGGAACGTGACTAAGGTGAGGAAATAGGTAAAAGGGTTAATGAAAAGGGATTATAAATAGGATGCGGAAGATATCATTTTTGGATAGATCGTGATATAATGGATTCGTACGGGAAAAGGGTTAGAATTTCTACGATAGATAGATAAATATTGATATGGAAATAGGGTCTGTGGAACAAGTTATCAAGATAGCGTCCGCTTTGGAAAAGCCGACTCTATGGGAAGGTCCAAGAGCTATTAGCTCTTGGACCCCGCCTTTTTAACCCATTTATTTTTCCTCCATTATGTATACTACATATATTTCTAACACAGGTGCACACACCTCCAGGAAGCAGCCCGTAGCAGCTGTCTACCTCCCAGGTACCTATTTACTGCTAGGTGAATAAGTTCATCAGGATGAATGATACTCTTCCCATTTTTTTCCGGCGATCCCCGGTCCTTAGGATTACGAATCCCGGGCGCTGTCCATTCAGCTACTAGGGCCCCCGTGGTGTGTGTGTGTGTGTGTACACACCATTTCCATGTTACTTTTTTTTTATCTACCATTCCTCCCTCCCTAGTCTCCCTCACTCCCTTACCTTCCTAACCCTTCCTCCCTCAATTTCTCCTCTCTCCCTCCCTCACCCTCAATAATCACCCACTGATATTACTCATCCCTACTCCTATTAATCCCCCAAAGCAATTCCTCATCTTTCCCCCCCTCCGCCCCCCCCCTCCCCCCTCAGATCCACGTCGCTCTTATAACCAATCCCTTCCCCCTGTTCTATCCCTAAGCCCCCCTAATCGTTCCCCATTTTCCAAGTTTTCCTCCCTAGGATTTAAGCAAACTCCATCTACTACTTTGCATCTGGTCCTTGGGGATTTTCCCCATAACCCTTCATCTTCACGTCCACCACTAAGAAGTTTCCCCCCACCTTTCCTGAGAACTTCCCTACCATTCCTGAGAACTTATCTACCATTCCTGAGAACTTCCCCCACCATTCCTGAGAACTTCCCCACCATTCCTGAGAACTCCCCCACCATTTCTGAGAACTCCCTCTCACCCCTCCCTTATAAATATCCCCCCACCCCTCTTATAAACTTCCCCCATCCCCCCCCCTGATAAACCCCCCACCACCACCACCACCCCTGATAAGAGACTGCCCGAACCCCCCCCCCTTCCCCCCCATCGTGGGGGTTCGAGCAATACAATCACCGAGGCTAATTATGCCCACTAACGACCAAACGAGGCCATTGGTGCTCTTGCCCGAGTGTCTTCACGCCACTCATGACTCGTTAGCCATCTTAATCACCCAACAACCACCTTTTTTTTCCCATTAGTTGTAATGGTAGATTTTAGCGGTCGGCCAATTATCGCCATTTCCTGTTTAATTCCCCCATTCTTGATTACTCCTTGGTGTCCTAACAGCTGATTTGATATATATATCATATATATATATATATATATATATATATATATATATATATATATATATATATATATATATATATATATATATATATATATATATATATATATATATCCATGTAGAGAAAATGAAAGGAAAATAATCCGAGCGCTTTCCTGTTTCATCTCTTTTTTTTTTTTTTTTGAAAGAATGGTTTTTTTTTTTTTTGGCTGCCTGTTGTTATTTGAAGCTTCTAAGTTATTGAAGTTATTTGAATTGATATTATTGTCGCTGTTGTTGTTATTTCTGGGGCAGTGAATATGAGCATCATCTTCACTTCAATAAGACCAAGTTCAATTCCCCAATTACGCCAAATTGTAGATATTTTTGTCAATAATGCTTATAATAGGAGCAACACTTTCCCCTCACTCCCTCTACCCACGTAGGTCATCATCAATCATTCATTCAATCCTATCCACGATCCTGAATAAAATCAATCAATCATATTGGAGGCAAACAAGGATCAGGATTTTTTCCACAAAAAAAAATCCCAGTCGACAAAGAACGACAAAGAAACGACAAAAAAAGCAAAAACAAAGAAATAAAACGTAATGATGAAACAGAAATTCATTATACAAAATACATAATTAAAATGCCCCCCCCCCCAAAAAAAAAATCAATGCATAAAAATTTATTAGTATTTCCCCCCAAAAAAAGTGTAACATAAGGACATTAGAGTCCTGGTCTAGGGAGGATTGACTGGGCACCCAATCCTAAACGGTTCGCCCCTGTTCACCCAGCAGTAATTGGGGGGGGGGGGGGGTTAACTGGCTGTAAGCCGTTTGGAGTGTCGTGTTCCAGGGGGGAGGGGAGGGGGGGGAGGGAGAGGGGAACTATTAGGGTAAGGCTTACCACGAGCTATGGGGAAGAGAAAGCTCTCAGCCTACTCACAGGAGTTACCAGTTGCCTGCTCCTGTACAACCTGATTACAAAAATAGTAATAAACACAACTACTGGAGTACATGTAGATGTACTCCAACACGTCTGGAGGAGTACATCTAGCATCGAGTACAACTAAGGGAGTACAGCAAATTGAGTACATTTCAGGGAGTAACCCCTTGCTGAGTATATTTATAAACGAGTGCATGTAGTTGAATACATCTAGAAGAGTACATTTAGGGAAATTACATCTATGATAGCCCCTCTAATTGAGTACACTACAGGGAGTAAGTAGCTATAGGTGAGTACGAACCCTTGTGGCTCCTAACCCAGCTGAGAGAGAGAGTGAGTGAGAGAGAGAGAGAGAGAGAGAGAGAGAGAGAGAGAGAGAGAGAGAGAGAGAGAGAGAGAGAGAGAGAGAGAGAGAGAGAAAGAGAGAGAGAGAGAGAGAGAGAGAGAGAGAGCCTCGTGCACACCGACCATTACTACTCTGAACCACCTCAGATAAGCTGCCGTACCCCGTCCTTGGCTCCTGTCTTAATGAATCAAGTCTGTCTTAATTAATCCCGGCACGAAGTGGGGGAAGACTGGGAAGGGGGTAGTTAGGGAGGAGTGGAGGGGGGGGGGTTGTTAGGGGAGGGGAGATGTTGTGGGTGGGGGTGGGGGGGGGGGGGGGTTGTGGTAAATAGGAAGGGAAAGTGGTGGGTTAAGAGGGTTGAGAGACCCAATGGGAGTTGAGGGGGAGGATTGAGGGGTAATGGAAGGAGGGGGGGGGGGTGAGAGTGGGATTGTGGGGGATGGGGGGGGGGGAGTGATGCTGGTAGGTAAGTAGAGAAAGTGATGGTTGTGGCGTACGAGAGAGTAGTGGTTGTCGGGGGAGTGGTTGTAGTGGTGGAGGAGTGATCCTCTTTGCCCCCCTCCCCCCTCCCACCCTCCCCCCTCCCTTCATTTGAGCTTCAAACACCAACCATGTCTAATGACTCAACCACCCCCCCCCTCTCTCTCTCTCTCTCTCTCTCTCTCAATACCCATACACCATCTCTTCAAAGGAAGAGACTCTGAACTAATAGGTACTTTTAGTATGCACTAATATATATATTTTTAGCATGTACTAGTGAGTATTTTTAGCATCTGCTAATAGGAATTTTTAGTATGTACTAATGGGTAGTTTTATGTTGAGTTCAATGGTTACATAGAATACTTCCTGTACTACAGATAAGTGATTATATTACATAAGAGTTGTAGATTCAGTTAATGTTCAGAACTATTGGGCAGTCTTTGATTTAAAAGATTTCTGCAATATTTCTGCAAAGTTCTTGCAAGATTGTTTGCAATGTTTGCGCTGGATTTTTTTTGCAATATTCCTGAACGATTCCTGCAAGATTCTGGAAGATGCTTGCACTATTCTCCAAGATTTTTGCAACATTCTGATTTCGGTTCCCTGCCATATTCTGCAAGATTTTTGTATGGCTTCTGCAAGAACCGTATTGCAAGGATTGTTGCAAACCTTGAACCTGTGACTTGTATAGCTGACTAGCCAAACCGATTCCCTCCCCCTTTTCCTACATATTCCCCCCTTAACCCTTTCTTTCCACCCCTTTTTTTCCATCTTTCCCTCCCCCCCCTCCCCCCCTCCCCACCCTCCACCCCCACCCCCCCCCTCCCCCCCCCCTCCCCCTCCTTCCCCCCCCTCCCCCTCCTTCCCCACGACGTTACGGGGAGCGCGCGCACGCGCTCACTCCTCAAGCACTGACGTCACGTCTTTGGATTTCTCCGCAATTACTCACCTGTAATTAGAATGTTGTTAGAGACAGTGTCAACATTACGAGGCCATCAAGGTGATATACACTCTCCTTGCTTTCGTAACTCGGCCAAATTAGGGTAATTAACCCCTATGTCACATTAATTACGTTTATAAGTAATGATCTGGTGGTTCCACACTGGGACCGATTATTCTCTTGGACTCCTTCCTACGAGTCTTTTCTTATATATATATATATATATATATATATATATATATATATATATATATATATATATATATATATATATATATATATATATATATATATGACATTGTCAGACCACGGAGGAAGAATTGAAACAAGAATTTCCTTATGTACTTTCGTATATTAATACATCAGAAGGAATGATTTCGTCAATAATTCCTTCTGAAGATGTTTTAATATACGAAAGTACTTAAGGAAATTCCTGTTTCAATTCTTCGTCCGTGGTCTGACACTGTCACATTTTTCATCATGTGTTAATTTTCGTGATTTGCACACACACACACACACACACACACACACACACACACACACACACACACACACACACACACACACACACACACACACACACATATATATATATATATAAAGCAGAATGCTTCGTGTCTTAAAAATTAAAGACAAAACAACATTGAAAATTGAACAACAGTTTGCTACATTCGCCTTGTCAACTGCCTCGTCAGGTTTTGTTCCATTTAACTGTGGTTTTTTCCTGCATATGTTTTCTACAGATGGTTGAGACTGTGGTGGTTGGGCCACAGAGTCTAATGGCTGCGCCTGAGTAGTGGTTAGGAGCGAGGATGGTTAACAAGCTGTAAATCACTGCTAACTTTAGGTAATGCTGGAGTACTAACGAGGAGTAGTTTGTGGTGATTAGCGAGGGGGGGGAGTAGTTAGAGGAGGGTGTAGTGGGGGAGAAGAGGGTAGTGGGAGGGGATAAGGGGAGGAAGGGGGAATAGAATAGAGGGGAAGGGGGTGAAAGTAAGGGAAGATAGCGTTCCCTAACTCATTCATATGTTATCTTGTTATCTTGAGTTGATTTCAGGGCTTTAGTGTCCCCGATCCTCGACCAGGCCTCCACCCTCCAAGGAAGCAGCCCGTGACAGCTGACTAACTCCCAGGTACCTATTTACTGCTAGGCAACAAGGGGGCATAGGGTGAAAGAAACTCTGCCCATCGTTTCTCGCCATCGCCCGGGATCGAACCCGGGACCACAGGATCACGTGTACAGCGTGCTGTCCGCTGGGCCTTCCGACTCCTTCATGACCCTGTCGACCACAGCGTCAACATTCTGGTGTTTTAGTCAAATTACAAACGACGCAAAATTGACGTTTCCACGTGGGTCCCCCTAGCTCTTAGCCCTTCGGGTAAATGGGAAACAAATTCCAATTTTGACGTTTAAAAACGACGGAGCCGGTCGGCCGAGCGGACAGCACGCTGGACTTGTGATCCTGTGGTCTTGGGTTCGATCCCAGGCGCCGGCGAGAAACAATGGGCAGAGTTTCTTTCACCCTATGCCCCTGTTACCTAGCAGTAAAATAGGTACCTGGGTGTTAGTCAGCTGTCACGGGCTGCTTCCTGGGGGTGGAGGCCTGGTAGAGGACCGGGCCGCGGGGACACTAAAAAGCCCCGAAATCATCTCAAGATAACCTCAAGATATACCATATCGCAAGAACGTACCATATGAGAACGCACCAGCTGAGAACGCACCATATGAGAACGCACCATATGAGAACGCACCATATGAGAACGCACCATATGAAAACGCACCAGCTGAGAACGCACCATATGAGAACGCACCATATGAGAACGCACCAGCTGAGAACGCACCATATGAGAACGCACCATATGAGAACGCACCATATGAGAACGCCCCATATGAGAACGCACCATATGAGAACGCACCAGCTGAGAACGCACCATATGAGAACGCCCCAGCTGAGAACGCACCATATGAAAACGCACCAGCTGAGAACGCACCATATGAAAACGCACCAGCTGAGAACGCACCATATGAAAACGCACCAGCTGAGAACGCACCATATGAGAACGCACCATATGAGAACGCACCAGCTGAGAACGCACCATATGAGAACGCCCCAGCTGAGAACGCACCATATGAGAACGCCCCATATGAGAACGCACCATATGAGAACGCACCATATGAGAACGCACCAGCTGAGAACGCCCCATATGAGAACGCACCATATGAGAACGCACCATATGAGAACGCACCATATGAGAACGCACCATATGAGAACGCACCATATGAGAACGCCCCATATGAGAACGCACCAGCTGAGAATGCACCATATGAGAACGCACGAGCTGAGAACGCACCATATGAGAACGCACGAGCTGAGAACGCACCATATGAGAACGCCCCATATGAGAACGCACCATATGAGAACGCCCCATATGAGAACGCACCATATGAGAACGCACCATATGAGAACGCCCCATATGAGAACGCCCCATATGAGAACGCCCCATATGAGAACGCACCATATGAGAACGCACCAGCTGAGAACGCCCCATATGAGAACGCACCATATGAGAACGCACCATATGAGAACGCACCATATGAGAACGCACCATATGAGAACGCACCATATGAGAACGCCCCATATGAGAACGCCCCATATGAGAACGCACCATATGAGAACGCCCCATATGTGAACGCACCATATGAGAACGCACCAACTGAGAACGCCCCATATGAGAACGCCCCATATGAGAACGCCCCATATGAGAACGCCCCATATGAGAACTCCCCATATGAGAACGCACCATATGAGAACGCACCATATGAGAACGCACCAGCTGAGAACGCCCCATATGAGAACGCCCCATATGAGAACGCACCATATGAGAACGCACCATATGAGAACGCACCATATGAGAACGCACCATATGAGAACGCACCATATGAGAACGCACCATATGAGAACGCCCCATATGAGAACGCACCATATGAGAACGCACCATATGAGAACGCACCATATGAGAACGCACCAGCTGAGAACGCCCCATATGAGAACGCCCCATATGAGAACGCCCCATATGAGAACGCCCCATATGAGAACGCACCATATGAGAACGCACCATATGAGAACGCCCCATATGAGAACGCACCAGCTGGGATCCGGCTAGAACCGGCATAAACAAAAAAAGAAATCACCGCGGCGCTTCTCATTAAAGTCACAACGTCATTAGCGAAGAGCTTCGTAATAAATGATTCAGTTTCATTAGCGAACTCTGTTAAACATGTAGATCCAACACTTAACCCCAAGAGACCCCCAGGGGTGGGGTCATAGTGGACCCCAAGACCCACTCTGGGGACTTAGTGGACCCCAAGATCCACCCTGGGGACTTAGTGGACCCCAAGACACAGCCCAAGGGCTCCCATAGCACCTCAAGAGTATACCAAAGGAGACCCCAGGGGTCTTAGAGCACCCCCAGATGATCCCAGGGGTCTTATAGCACCCCCAGATGGCCCTAGGGGTCTTAGAGCACCCCAAGCTGTCCTCCAGGGGTCTTATAGCACCCCCAGATGACTCCAGGGGTCTTAGAGTTCCCCAGATGACCCCAGGACGTCTTAGAGCACCCCAGATGACCCCCAGGGGTCTTAGATCAACCCCAAGATGACCCAAGGGGGGTCTTAGAACACCCCCACATGACCCCAGGTCCGCTTCACCACACGACTATCTCATGACTCGTTAAAAACATGTCGCGTTGACGAAATAATTTTTTTCTACCAAACCATTGACCTTTGAAAACCAGTGATTCAGTGGATATAGAAAAGAAACAAAAATTTTACAGTAGATGGAGTATGTCATTATTGACAATAGTACGTCATTATATAAATGTTGATTTGGATCAAGGATAATGAATTAGGAAATACAAATGGGTTGCGTAAATGCGATTATGTATTCTGACGGATCATGTATTCTATACTTTGTTTATTTATAATATTGATCAATTGGGTCAATATAAAACTAGAAACGAGTAAAAGAAATTGAATAAAAAAAATTTCAGGCAGAATTACTATACGAGACGAATTGCCTTGTTAATCATTTCTTTTAATTTCTTGCGATCTATAGATTTAATTCAATATGCAGGCGATGAGTCACAATAACGTGGCTGAAGTATGGTCCAGGACGGACCGAAACGTCGTCGTCCCTTCAATTTCTAGTGTGTGGTCTGGTCAACTTAATTCAATACTTATGATTTGAATTACTTGATATGACGATTACTTTTGATTCAAATTTGAATGTGTCAGATTCCCTTTTGGTTCTCCAAGATGAAGGGAGAGACATTGTAAAATACAAAGGCAGTAATTACTCAACAATTCACCAGATAAGAATACAAATTTTAAATTAAAGCTGAGAGTCTACACCCATAATCTCATATAGAAAAAAAAATCTTTGGACCACGACGGGCCCTGATCCTGCCTAACGCAGGTTCGATCCCCATCCAGTTCAAAAGCTTTTTTTTCATAGATATTTCACGTTACTGTCAGTTCCTTGTGAACTTACACAGTCATCTTTCACATCCAGTGTACTAGCGGACAGAGACAAAACAGCGGTGCGTTTTGGCTCTAAAACAGTCGAAAACCTTTCGGACTACACGGCTTTTATAGTCAGAAAAGCACATAATGACCAAACTACACACCAGCAAACGAAACGACGACGTTTCGGTCCATTATCAAGTCGACGCATTCGGTCCATAGACGGACTGAAACGTGGTCGTTTTCTCCATTCATCTTCTGATATGTGTGATCTTGTCATCATGTCTTCAGCCCTGTTATTATACGCTAGTTTCTTCACTTAAAAAGCTGAAATTTTTATGAAGTAAATTGATATTTATATATTAAGATTTTGTACATAGGGATCATTTCTCTATATACGGTTGTCAGCGTGTCGTTATTGAGCGTATGTTCATCAATATTGATCGTGAACATACGCATGCGTCAATGATATTGCAGTGCAAGATGGTAATGCGTAATTGAGGCGTACGTGTTGAGATCTA
>NC_091180.1:26126425-26133925 GCF_040958095.1 Procambarus clarkii
TATGTTTACAGGAGTGGAATCATACATGTCAATGTTTGCAGATGACGCAAAATTAATGAGAAGAGTTGTGACAGACGAGGATTGTAGGATCCTCCAAGAGGACTTAAACAGGCTGCAGAGATGGTCAGGGAAATGGCTACTGGAGTTTAACACCAGTAAATGTAAAGTTATGGAAATGGGATCAGGTGACAGGAGACCAAAGGGACAGTACACAATGAAGGGGAACAGCCTACCTGTAACGATTCGAGAAAGAGACCTGGGAGTGGATGTGACACCTAATCTAACTCCTGAGGCACATATAAATAGGATAACGACAGCAGCGTACTCTACACTGGCGAAAATTAGAACTTCATTCAGAAACCTAAATGAGGAAGCTTTTAGGGCACTTTACACTGCCTACGTGAGACCCGTCTTAGAGTATGCCGCGCCATCATGGAGCCCCCACCTGAAGAAACACATGAAGAAACTGGAGAAGGTTCAGAGGTTTGCGACGAGGCTTGTCCCAGAGCTACGAGGGATGGGATATGAAGAGCGGCTGAAGGAACTGAACCTTACGACACTAGAGAAAAGAAGGGAGAGAGGAGATATGATAGGGA
Source organism: Procambarus clarkii (assembly GCF_040958095.1). Classification (NCBI taxonomy): domain Eukaryota; kingdom Metazoa; phylum Arthropoda; class Malacostraca; order Decapoda; family Cambaridae; genus Procambarus; species Procambarus clarkii. The sequence continues at coordinate 26,127,022 of NC_091180.1, forward strand.
CATATAAAATACTCAGGGGAATTGACAAAGTGGAAATAGATGAAATGTTCACACGTAATAATAACAGAACGAGGGGACATGGGTGGAAACTGGAAACTCAGATGAGTCACAGAGATGTTAGGAAGTTTTCTTTTAGCGTGAGAGTAGTAGAAAAATGGAATGCACTTGGGGAACAGGTTGTGGAAGCAAATACTATTCATACTTTTAAAACTAGGTATGATAGGGAAATGGGACAGGAGTCATTGCTGTAAACAACCGATAGCTAGAAAGGCGGGATCCAAGAGTCAATGCTCGATCCTGCAAGCACATATAGGTGAGTACATATAGGTGAGTACACACACACACACACACACACACACCTGTATACAGGTGTGTGTGTGTTACCATGTATTACCATGCCCACGTACCCCCCCCCCCTGGACCCCACCTATGCCCATAACATAAGCCCTATGACCCCTACCTACCCCAAACAACCCACCTATATCCCTCGGCCTCACCATAGCCCGTGCTACTTGGAACTTTTCGTTCCAGGTAGCGAATCTTAACCAACCCAACCTACCACCTGTATGCCCCTACCTACTCTACACAGGTTCCCTACATCCAAAATACCTTCATGCCTACGTAGAGACAACCCACCTACCCACCTCACTGAACACCAGATGAAAGGAGCTTCCAGTGATATATATTTTTCCCTAACCATCTTCATAATTATATGCATCAACAAGGGGTGTAAAAAGTGGTCTAGATAGTTACCTCGTTCGCTAATCAGATGTTACGCCTCTAATTACCAGTGGGGGGGTGGGGGGGTCGTTAATGCCACTGGGGAAGGGTGGGTAGATTTTCCTCCAATCAGATCACTGCTTAATAGGGTAATTATAACAGTCATTTCCGCTGATTGGGGAGAGGGGGGGGAGGGTAATTAGGACTTGTTTTCGTCTCTTCCAATTGGTCACTTGTTTAGCTTTTCTGGTTGTTCATTGGCTACCCGCTTTCTCACCAGTTAGAGTGAGAAGTGTAGAGTGTGTATGTCTGTATGACATCCACTCTGACACTGTATGACATCCACTTTGACATACCTTGAGATGATTTCGGGGTTTTAGTGTCCCCGCAGCCCGGTCCTCGACCAGGCCTCCACCCCCAGGAAGCAGCCCGTGACAGCTGACTAACACCCAGGTACCTATTTTACTGCTAGGTAACAGGGGCATAGGGTGAAAGAAACTCTGCCCATTGTTTCTCGCCGGCGCCTAGGATCGAACCCGGGACCACAGGATCACAAGTCCAGCGTGCTGTCCGCTCGGCCTACCGGCTCCCATACACAATGTTTGGCCTCTCTGTATGCCACGCTGTATGAAATACAAACATAGTGACCAAATGCACAAAATACACCTCTCCAACAGGTTGTTCATATTTCCTAGAGCATTATTGACCCCCTTACATGTGACCCTCTTACATGTGACCTCCTTCACATAAGTCACTTCAATAATATGAAATTATTTCCACGTCGTCGTTGCAAACCAATGGTCATCAGAAATTTACGAGGCTCTGTATGTACACTTAACCAAATTCGTATATAATATGTTGACCATTTTGGACTTTGTCGAACTGTTTGGCAATTTTCCCCACTGTACCATTCGGTGATATTGGTCTTATATGCCATTGGAATTGACGACGTGTTTGTGTTTACGAGAACACACACACATATATATATATATATATATATATATATATATATATATATATATATATATATATATATATATATATATATATATATATCTTTTTAATGAGATAGAAAAAGATATCTTTTTTTGATGAGATACGTATAACTCACACGCAGATAAAATTATATTTTGTGAACTGTTTCAACCCATATTTCGTTATATTTGTGTAATATGTTGCGAATAATAATATATCGAAATGCGAAATATGTCCCAAAACGAGTATATATCACCGTAATATATCCCCCTGAGAGGATAGATCAGTAGAGTGAGCGTGCTATACCGCAGTATACCTGTGATCCGCTGTGGTATATTCCTATTGTTTCATAAGTCCACTACGGGCTCACCATAGCCCGTGCTACTTGGAACTTTGTTCTAGGTAGCGAATCTTTAACAACAACAACTTATTGTTTTGTACTTGAGAAGTTCACTTCATCTCGAAGTCTAAGGCGCCATGGATGTAAATATTTTAGGACAATAACGAAGTGAATTAATAACGAAGATAACGAAGATAAAAACGAAAAGAATGCAGGTAACTCGTTACCTGCAAGTTCTTCAATATTGGAACTGTGTAACAATCCAGTTAACACACAACGTAACTGGTCCTATTTTTCCGCTTGTTACAACTCGTAATAAAGTTGTTACATCTCGTTATTACGTTTTTATGACGTATTAGACGGTTGTTACAACTTGTTCGAAAGTTGTAGCAATGTCGTAGTTTCGTTGTGTGTTACCTGGTCTTGTATAGAGCGTCAGTCAGGACCCGTAATGAGGGTTCGAACCTACGTCCTGGATGATCCCAGGTTCGAAACCCTCATCACGGCCCGTGTGGATTTATTTGATGCATCACGCTATTGTGATTCATGTGTGTATTCAACGGTTGTGTTCCTGCCAAACACACACCGAAACTACGACGTTGGTACAACGTTCGAACAAGTTTTAACACCTAACCAGTTATAACAACCAATATAGAAAGTTGTAACAACGTTCTAATACGTCCTAAACACGTTAAGCCAAGATGTAACAACTTTATTACAATTACTTTATTACAACTTTATTAAGTTGTAACAAGCGGAAAATAGAGACTTTCGGTTTGTGTTTCCAAGGAATTGAGCATTTTTGGTATTAGAGAGATATTGTTGCTCTGTGTTCTATGTTTTCCAAGTGTTCCACACGTGCTTGGCAAGTTGTCAGTTACCGCTGAGGAACGAGTAAGTTGTGATGATAACTAAGAGGCTATAACTACCCCGTCTGGAGTAGTTAGCATCTTAGCCTAGATGCTAGAAATGCTAGAATTGCCTGAACGTTATCAGTTTCCTTTACAGCTTTTCACCATGACGCTGCATACTGCAGTAATGGTATTACGTACGTTGCATACAGTGTTTTAGACGCTTCCGGCGCTGGGAATATTGTAATAACGAACGAAATAGAAAATTAATATAATACACATTATTTCACACTGATATGGCAGAGGAATCTTCATATATATTGCGTCAAATACCAACTCAAAAATAACCCGCACATATAATCTAAATAAATTGATTAAACTGAAAAATATATTGTAATTATAGGCTCTATGTATTGCTTATGTATTGCCTATGTATCTATGTATTGTCCATTAAGTCATCATTCCTGGGAGTCAGATATCTGGGCTATCAAGGCCAAAAAATAGTTTACGTTAATAGAAGACTTTAATTATTTTATAATTAGAAACCTTCGCTTATAACGTGAGGGGGGGGGGGTTGATGCCTAAATTTGCATTGTCAAGAATAAGGTGAAAAGTAAGTGGGTACTTGACTGAAGTATACGAATGATTGAAATGAAGAATAACGTCTTGGGATGATAATAGGGTTTTAATTATCAATACAGCAAGATTCCAGCAGGTGTCTTAATTAATTGATAAGATTTAAGAATCACCGTAACAGGTGTTACTACTCTAAGCAGATGTTTCTCTTATAGTGTCTGGGTGGATTAGGTGGAGTGCGGGTGGATTGGGTGGAGTGTGGGTGGATTGGGCGGAGTGTGGGTGGATTGGGCGGCGTGTGGGCGAGGCAGATTGGTATTATTAGGGCGGGAGGAGTTACCTAGGCGTGAACCATTTAATATTTGAAAAACCACACCTCATTTCCCCGTTCGCTGGAACATTAGCGCTAAATAGCTCCAGTATAAATGAATCCGGTTAACAGGTCAGTCTCGCTATACCGGACACCAACACCGCAATTCTCTCATCTCATTTACATAATTAAAACAAATCCTCTTCACTTGCACCCCAAAATCGCTCAACCAAAAACAAATATTCAGAATGTATTAAATTAACACTATAGCAGTCAGAATCTGTTATTTTGCTCTTTGCAGTATATATATATTTTATAAACAAAATGTATATATATTGTGTTAAATATTTAATTCCCAAAATCTAAATTCTGACATATGGCCAGCTGATAATTCTCGTTTCGGAAAATATATATATTTGTTTGCAATGCCTGTAAGCAGTTATTTCAATGTTTATATGCATATAAATGTGTCATACAAATGTACATGTGTCTCAATTATTATAGTTGTTGCATGGACACATGTATCTGTGTCTCAGCCATTATGGCTGCCAGTACACGTGTATCTGTGTCCCAGCCAATATGGCTTACCAGTACACGTGTATCTGTGTCCCAGCCAATATGGCTTACCAGTACACGTGTATCTGTGTCCCAGCCAATATGGCTTACCAGTACACGTGTATCTGTAACAGACAGGCAGGTGCGATTGCGTCTGTCAATAGTAGTAACGCACTCACAACCTCACAATAACCAGGTAATTACCAGCTAATAACGGAGAATAGGACTTTATGTAATGTTTTTGTCTGCGGAAACAAGTATTAACAAGTTCCGCTATTTCCTGGGACAGATAACGAGATATCAGAACCGCCAGAATTTCTCTTTTTTTGTTGATAGTGTGACAGTATGATGTATTCTTCTGCAGGCGAGGAGTCACAATAGCGTGGCTGAAGTATGTTGACCAATCCACACACTAGAAGGTGAAGGGACCATTGACTTGAGAATGGTTCAGGACGGACCGAAACGTTGTCGTCGTCCCATCATTTTCTAGTGTGTGGTCTGGTCAACATGTATTCTTCTCTTCCGCACGCACACACACACACACACACACACACACACACACACACACACACACACACACACACACACACACACACACATACATACTCACACACACACACACACACACACACACACACACACACACGCACACACACACACACACACACAACTGCTGACTCCATACACAGTTTCAAGTGTAGATATGATAGAGCCCAATAGGCTCAGGAATCTGTACACCAGTTGATTGACGGTTGAGAGGCGGGACCAAAGAGCCAGAGCTCAACCCCCGCAAGCACAACTAGGTGAGTACAACTAGGTGAGCACACACACACACACACACACACACACACACACACACACACACACACACACACACACACACACACACAAAACACAGATACGTAATAGCCTCTCCAAGTATGATGAAAGCAGTTCAAATAATGTCAAACAAATGGGACCATTAACCCATACGCACAGACGCAACCCCCCACCCCACCACCTCCACCCCTGCCACAATCGTCGCTGCAATCAAGCGATGTCCGCTATTCTGAGTTACAACACCGCCGGCAAGATTAGCGCAACTCGCTCGGTTAAGCAGAACAAGGGAGGCGCCAACCGGCACTTCCGCCCAGTTACGTGAATGATCACAGCCTTTTTGTCAACACTGCTGACGACTGCGTAGTTCCCGGGGGGATACGATGACAGTTGGGCTCAGGCGTAAATGGAGTATAACAAGACCAGTTAGAAATTTGCGTAACTGAGTGCAACGTGGCATCAGTGTTATTTTGGTATGATTTAGCAATTCTGTAACGGGAAGTGATTTTATATATATATATATATATATATATATATATATATATATATATATATATATATATATATATATATATTATAATCGTCCGACGTCCAGTCAGGTCAAACACGCTCCATGCTCCTCTAATTTTACATCCAGACGCTGTAGAAAACGGGATATATCCTTCAGACGCTGCAAGAAAACGGGATGTATCCTTCAGACGCTGCAAGAAAACGGGATGTATCCTTCAGACGCTGCAAGAAAACGGGATGTATCCTTCAGACGCTGCAAGAGCAACCCGTCGTCTTAAAAATAACGTCGCTTTTGGCTCGTATGCGCGCTATGGCCAAATTTGGAGGTAATTTGAAATGAAATCGACTCACAAAAGTGACGTACTGTCCCGTTTTCTGTTTTGAGTCGTCCGGCCTACTCGGTAAGGTTAGGAGAGGAAACTTTCAACTGACGTTTTTCATAACGTTTTGAAACTTTATGAGAATTTCCTGCCCACCTAACCTATCAGAGGACCCTTAACTTACTGTTGTTGAAAAAAAAATCCCCGATTTATTTTAATTTTTTTTTCTTTTTCAAATTACGTCCACTTTCGGCCATACGGGCAAACGGCCAAAAACGACGTTATTTTTAAGAGGACAAGTTGGTCGGCCACGTACTATGAACCACGTACCACGTACTATGTACCACGTACAACTCTTTCCCACCAGCCCGTGACCTCGTTCAGCAGTTTGTGGACCTAGAGGAGTAAAAAAATCAGGTTTAGGATTCACAGGAATACAAGAAAGAATATCTGTTGGGCACTTCATTAAGACTCCTTTCTTACCCAGCCTGTTCTCTGTTGGCTACCCTAGACGACCCAATTCCTTTCCCCCTCGCATAAAACTATTCCTCCCTACTACTCTAGCCCCTCTTTTCCGACTCTCCCCCCCTCATCCCCGGAGATGACAGCCTCCCCCCAGGTAGGATACAGCTGTCGCACCTGACATAATGCTGATGGTGCACCAGGTATATATATATATATATATATATATATATATATATATATATATATATATATATATATATATATATATATATATATATATATATATATATATATACTTTTACACTTTTCAAAACGAAAAATTTAGATTCATCACGAATCACTTGGTTACAAGTAGCATAAAAGGTCATAGAGGCACAGAGCGATAGAGGCACAGAGCGATAGAGCCAGGGGAACATAGATGCATTAGAGCCTAGTATATATATATATATATATACTAGGCTATATA
>NC_091180.1:26141425-26151425 GCF_040958095.1 Procambarus clarkii
TCTCTCTCTCTCTCTCTCTCTCTCTCTCTCTATAGAGATGCCTCCCACCTGCTTGGAAACAAAACTCGAACACCGTCTAACCTACGACAACGCGATCCTGTGTTCAAAGACCTCAAATTGCTGCTTGGTTGGTGGTGGCCGCCGGATAAACAACGGATCTGATAGTCTGAAATAAGGAAGTCTGAAATAAGAAAGTCTGAAATAAGGAAGTCTGAAATAGGAAAGTCTGAAATAAGAAAGTCTGAAATAAGGAAGTCTGAAATAAGAAAGTCTGAAATAGGAAAGTCTGAAATAAGAAAGTCTGAAATAAGGAAGTCTGAAATAAGAAAGTCTGAAATAGGAAAGTCTGAAATAAGAAAGTCTGAAATAAGAAAGACTGAAATAACGAAGTCTGAAATAAGAAAGTCTGAAATAAGGAAGTCTGAAATAAGAAAGTCTGAAATAAGGAAGTCTGAGATAAGGAACTCTGATATAATTAACCTGTCAACTTCAATGCGTTCAGCAATCGTATGTGTGCAACCAGTATGACTACCAGTTCGCCTTACAATGCACTGCAAGGTTGAACTGGATAGTTACTGATTCTGTTCTTATCCTTTGTGATTCCATCGGGCTTTCCATAACAGCCTTTTCCGATCTGTTGAGGGATCCGTCAGTGTGTATGGTCTGTGTGTGTGTTTTTTTTTTAATTTGAAGATTGTGTGTATGTGTTCTCGGGTGCTTAATTGAACAGTAAAATGAGCAGGTAGGTTATGTGTAATTAGCTGATCTTCTGTGCTGCTCAGTCACCGAGTTTGGGGGGGATAGGGGTGGGGGGGCCTGAGGGCCGCTTCAAGCAACAGCCTGTTGGACCAAGATATCACAAGTCAAGCCTGGCCCTCTAGGCAGGGCATGGAGAGTTGAACAGCTCTCAGAATCCATTTCAGGTATGATCTAGGTGTATCTTACCTGCTCCCCGTCACCACAACTTCTCCCATAACTGGGGGCACGCTGCGAGACAGGTATAGACAGGTTTGGACAGGTATAGACAGGTTTGGACAGTAGCTGTAACGAAAAACACAACACATCTCCACATTAGAAAAACAAAATTCATCATTTATTGCAGAATATCCCACGGCATGATGAGCTGTGTGATTACATGAAGATACTTAAGTGAGACTCTCCTAACTAATCACCACCGCTCATGTGCCAGGTAAGTTACGGGCTCACCATAGCCCGTGCTACTTGGAACCTGTTTCGAGTAGCTGAATCTATAAACAACAACAACAACCTAACTAATCACGCTAGACAATGCATCTAGGCAATTGCATTATTGACCAGGAAGATACAGCCAATCGTCAAAGCCTCTTTACCTCCAATGACCATCAATAACCTATCGAGTCGTCTTGCATTGCATGACTACCTTACCGAGATACTAAGAAGTCTATACCAGTGCCTTGCAACGGATTGCTAAATGAAGCTGGTGAAACAGCTTCCTTCCACCAGTCCTTCAATCCACAGTTACCATTCGATCCCATTCACCTACACCCCCCCTCCCCCCTCCCCCCCTGCGACAAACGCCGCAGGTGTTGTGATTGACATCGGATTGATTGGAAGGATTGACATCGTTGTGGACACTTCAGCTCGGGTGATTAGAGGCTGGCTGCCTCCTCCCTTGTTGGGGCTGCTCCCCCCCCGTCCCGGATTTACCTTCGCTCGGACGAGAGTTCCTGTTTTTATGGTGCTCTTTATACACAGGTGTTCGATAAGCAGGGTGTTCTAGGGGCAGGGTGCTCTATTGGCCTCAATTAGTCCCTGGGTGGTATAGAGGGCTCGAACTCGGACCAGTGTCGCTCGACGGAATTTCCCCGAAGCGAGTTTTTATCGCGACCGTGTTCGTCGGTCTGCGACGCGCTTCGTCTGTCCGACGACGCACTTCAGAGACGCATTCCGTGCACCAGGCACTCCTTCCAGGATTCACGTCGTCCGCGACGCACACTCCTTTGCGACGCACACTGTCCGCGACGCACACTCCTTTGCGACGCACACTGTCTACGACGCACACTCCTTTGCAACGCACACTGTCCACGACGCACACTCTTTGTGACGCACACTCTTTGCGACGCACATTGTCCCCGACGTACACCCTTTGCGACGTACACTATTCGCGACGCACACACAATCCCGCGACGCACACCGTCCACGACGTACACATACGTCACCTTAACTCGTCGCAGTTAAGCTTGACCACAGCTATCTGTGATCAAGTTGACCGCCGTCACTCCAGCTGTGTGGCAGATTGACAGGTGAGATTCTTGAGAGTAAACTAGCCTTTGAGTCGTAATTGGGTATCATTGAGGCCCGAGTCAATATGGAAGAACGAGTCGGAATTGGGGGGAAGAGGGATTGGGGGGGGGGAGGTGAACACGGGTAGGGGGGGGGAGGAGAAAGGGGTGGAGATAAGAGAGAGAGAGGAGGAGGGAGGGGAGGGGGGGGGAGAGTAGTGGGAGAGCTTTCATTAAACTTTCAGCTTAAGGTCGATTATCGCATGACATTTGGGATAATACTTAGCAATTGTGTAGGTGAAAACAATGCATAGCTGATTACTGAGCCGCCCGCCCGAGCCGCCCCCACCGGAGGAAACAAAAATCCAGCCAATCACATGTCGGTGTCTGGACAAGGGAGAGGTTTTTATTGGTGGACAGGAGCAGCAGGTGCAGATCGTAGGGAGAAGTTACAGAGGAGAGGAGGGGAGGAGGGGGGTGGGAATGGCTTCGAGACACCCAAGATTGGAGACGAAATAATTCACTATCTTAATTTAGTTAATTGAATAGTGTTCGAAGCCTGTGATCAGTTTCGGAGAGCGCTTCAGTGTCCCCCCCCTGAGGGCAGGCTTGGTCAAATATTGAAAATCGCGGCTTGCAGCCGAAGGGAGACGGGATATATATGGTCTGATCCCAACACCATACTGGGATATGGTCCTGGGATTACCCTCCTCCCCCCCCCGGTACACCTGGGCCACACCATGCACCCACCTGGCTAAAACCCATGCTCCCTACTTGAGCCACCAGACCTCCACCAATAGCACAACTGGCCCTACCCCCCCCCCCCACACACACTCTCCCACCACCTGCATAAACCCCCCAGGACATCTGCTCCCACACTTGCCTACACCCACAGTTCACCAGGGGTGGTGTAGACCACACTACCACCCACACTACCACACACCTGCACTACAAACTCACCAATCTCATACACAACACCCCACTCGAAGTATGTTATTTCTCTCCGAAGATTAAGGCGTTCGCAAAATACTGTGTAATCCAGAAGAAACAATCCGTGTGGCATAACTGAATCCGATCATTAACCATAACAATCCAATCAACAATATCCAATCTGTTGACAATCTGCAAAGTCCATTTACACAGTCAAAAGTGCACCCCAAAAAAATAAATAAACGCTCTGTAACAAAAAAAAAAAAAAAATAGCATGAAAAAGAGGATCGTAGTAAATACATAGTGGCAACACTAGCTTAAAGATGCCAGAGGTATACGTATAACTTGACTGTAAATATTAAGTATTAAGAGACAGGTTTTTACAAGAGGGGGCTGTAAAAAAAAACACACACACACAGTCGTACGATTAATGAAATTGTAGGATACGACGATATGCGACGATAGGCGACTATAGGCGACAATGTGCGAAGGACTGTGTAAAGTTTGGCTATTGTAATCGGTGTTAATTTATGGATTTTTTTTTTATTTTTACATTTAAGGAGACAGGTTATATGAGGACAGGCACTGATATGACGGGATGTATACCTAGAGAGGTGTATGTCCTGCCTAGATATTTAGATGAGGTGTATATCTGGGTGTATATATGTATACTGAATTGATTTTTTAGTTCAAGTCTGTGATCAGGATTCAAATATACTTGATGGTTGAACAGTTGGATTGTTAGAGTACTTTGTGTGTGTGTGTACTCACCTAGTTGTACTCACCTAGTTGTGTTTGCGGGGGTTGAGCTCTGGCTCTTTGGTCCCGCCTCTCAACCGTCAATCAACAGGTGTACAGATTCCTGAGCCTATCGGGCTCTGTCATATCTACACTTGAAACTGTGTATGGAGTCAGCCTCCACCACATCACCCCCTAATGCATTCCATTTGTCAACCACTCTGACACTAAAAAAGTTCTTTCTAATATCTCTGTGGCTCATTTGGGCACTCAGTTTCCACCTGTGTGTGTGTGTGTGTGTGTGTGTGTGTGTGTGTGTGTGTGTGTGTGTGTGTGTGTGTGTGTGTGTGTGTGTGCGCGTGTGTGTACTCACCTAATTGTGCTCTCCCTCTCCCTCCTCCACCTCTCCTTCTTTCAATCCTCCCCCTTCTCTCTCTCTTTCCATTCTCACACATCACACTCTCCAACCTCTCTCTTCCTCTCTCTCTACCCCTCACATTCTTTATCTCGCCTCTCTCTTGTTCCTCATGCTTTTCCTCCTCTTTCTCCTCTTCCATCTCCCCATCTACATATCCGCCTAACCCCCCCCCCCCCTTTCCCTCTCACAAGCCCCACAGCATGATTCCAGTATGATTCAGGATAGTTATGAGGTAGGCTCAGGAATCTGTACACCAGTTGATTGATACTTGAGAGGCGGGACCAAAGAGCCAGAGCTCAACCCCCCTCGCAAGCACAACTAGGTGAGTAGACCAGATATGATTAATTCCATAATTCTTGACTGATCAACACACGTGATTGGTCAGAAAAAAAAATAATTAATATTAGAGGCGTTTAATGGTATCAATTCCTTTCCTGAAATGTCAGAATGTAATAGGAATCTCCCTCCCTCCCTACCTACCTCCCTACCTACCTCCCTCCTTCCCTACCTACCTACCTCCTTCCCTACCTACCTACCTCCTTCCCTACCTACCTTCCTCCCTCCCTCCACGCAAACAGCTTGGAACGAGCTTCACAAAGTACTGGATAACTCCATCCCCCCCATCCCCAAGTACAACTAGGTGAGTACAACTAGGCGAACACAACTAGTTTAGTGCTACTAGTTGAGTACAACTAGGTGAATATATCTAGCAGAGTACAACTAGGCACGTACCCATACTCACGTAACCCATTTGGACACCTTGTGATTTACTCAGTCTGAAAGTACTGTTCTTAAGTATTTAAGAACGCTGTTCTTAAGAATGGGCCGAAATAGAGAATAGGAGCCTGGTATGACAAGGAAGATCAAGAATAACACAGGGAAAAGGGGGGTGTTAAGGGGCTGACAGACCCCTTAACACCCACCCCACCCCCTGTTAAGGGGGTGTTGAAGACTTTGGGGAAGGGGTAATGCAGATACTGCATGCCGGTGCTGCATACTCGAACGTTGTCTCACGTAGGTTATGGCGTTCTAACTTGGGCTTATGGCTTTGATGCGTGTACACGGGCTTGTCAACTGATGTCATTGCTGATAAACAAGGTTATCACATGATGTCATGGATGCTGGTGACAGCGGCTTGTCAATATGACGTCAGGAATGGTGTTTCGTTTGGCTGTCGTGTAGTATGTCGTTATGAGTCGTTTATTGCTATGATTACTACACGAAAAACACGAAAAAACACACAAAAAATAAAACTCTCTCCAAGATTGGATTATCTGATTGTACAGCTGTGTGTTTTGTGGAGGAGGAGGGAGATAATGTGAGGTCTTTAATGATTGTTTTGGTGATGGTGGGGATTGTGAGGGCGGTAGTTAGTGGGAGTGGTTGTTTTGTTGTTGTTGTTGTTGGTGTAAATGAAGGTGGTGGTAATGGTTGTAGTTAGAGTTGTGGTGGTTTTAGTGTTGTGGGAGGAGTTGGAAAGATCTTGGTGGTGGTGTGATTTTTGTTGATGTTAATTTTGCTAGTGGTGGTGGTGGTAGTTATGGTTGTAACGAGTTGTTGTAGTGGTTGTATTGGCTCTTTAATACAACAAATACCGTTGTGTTTTGTCATGAAAAATGTCTGATTGTATTTTTCACGAAACTTTCGCTAAAGCCCCGAGTAACTAAATACAGTTATTCACCTGAATAACCAATTTTATTCACCCGAGGTCATATATCCTGTTCACATCAATTTTATTCACCCGAGGTCATATATCCTGTTCACACCAATTTTATTCACCCGAGGTCATATATCCTGTTCACACCCACACTGAACATACTGACTGAATGCCTGAGTATTTTGCGGGAAGAGTGAGAGGGGAGATATATCTTGAGATGATTTCGGGGCTTTAGTGTCCCCGCGGCCCGGTCCTCGACCAAGCCTCCACCCCCAGGAAGCAGCCCGTGACAGCTGACTAACACCTAGGTACCTATTTTACTGCTAGGTAACAGGGGCATAGGGTGAAAGAAACTTTGCCCATTGTTTCTCACCGGCACCCGGGATCGAACCCCGGACCACAGGATCACAAGTCCAGCGTGCTGTCCGCTCGGCCGACCGGCTCCCTATAGCTACATAGCTACAATAAATAAATATGCAGGCGATGAGTCACAATAACGTGGCTGAAGTATGTTGACCAGACCACACACTAGAAGGTGAAGGGACGACGACGTTTCGGTCCGTCCTGGACCATTCTCAAGTCGATTAATAAATATATTTAATAATAAATTTTTGTCGGGGGACAGGCAGCCAGTGTATATATATACGTGTTAGGCTTATATCGAGGAAAGGTGGAATTTGCTGACCGTCCCCAGAATGGAACCCCACAATAAGCTGACTAGCTCCTGGGGTACCTATTTACCTGCTAGGTGAACAGGGACATTAGGTGATACGAACACCCCCACTCCCCTCAACCATTTATGTTCTGCCCGGGATTCAAACCCGGAATTCCCGATTGTGAGTCGAGAACGGGCCAGATGGCTGTACTAACGGGACCCTACTCAAGATCAAATACGGGAAAGGGCCTTGATCGAGACATGAAAGATCCTTAGAGACGTCCCAAAAAATGTATGCATACATGAGAGGTTTAATACGAGCACCAGACCAGCCATACAAACTATACAGAAACACGTTATAAAAGGCCCTTGAGCAATGTGGAAATGTTCAGAGGTGCTGGAATGTGAAGTAGTTGAGTTGAACTACACACAAACTCTCAAAGGGTAGATATGACTGAAAAACAGAACATGCAAACAAAGCGAGACAGAAACCAATGTCTCACACCCACACACACACACACACACACACCCACACACACACCCACACACACACCCACACCCACACCCACACACCCACACACACCCACACACACACACCCACACACACACACACACACACACACACACACACACACACCCACACACCCACACACACACCCACACACACACCCACTCCCACACACACACCCACTCCCACACCCACACACCCACACCCACACCCACACACCCACACAAAGATTCATCATAAGGCCACGAAGCAACCATTAATTAGAGGCAGTTAAGGAATCATGGTCATTAGGTCCTCACGGCCAAAGAAAACGAGGAATAGCGCCATATTTCCTAAAACGACCCATCCGCCCGCCGCTAGAGACAATGACCACATTATCGTAAATCCCTCCGTCTAAACCACACAAAAATTATCCTTCTCATTAGGAAGTCACACAGGTGAGACGCCCAGTGATCATTAGAGAGACAGGTGAGGGGAATTGGGCTGTTGGGAGAGAGGAAATGAGGGGTATTGAGGGAGAATATAGAGGAAATTAAATAGGGGGTTAGGACTAAGGAAGGGAATGGGGGAGGGGGGGGTGATTAAGACTAAGGGAGGGGAATGGAGGAGAGGAGGGGGGGGGTGATAGGAGTAAGGGAGGGAATGGGAACAAGAAGCTAGGATTAGACGGAAACTGGAGACGGAGACAGACAGATTGGAATTGAGACAGAAGGCTTTAAATGGGAATTTGATATATATAAATCCTGCCGAGAAATGGGTTGATTGGGGTAATGGGTGAATGGCAGCGTGTAATGGGTTGATGGTGACGAGGAATTGTAAGTCATATGTACGATAATTACATTATAACAGCCTTGAGGGTAGTTGTTTACAAACTACGTGATTGAACTGTTAACAACTGTCGGGTGATCGTTACATCTCTGCTCTAACTGCCTGGTAAGGTCATTGTGTATGATGACTGCTCGGTGACTGTTATCTGACAACACGATAACGAAATTAACGTTTGCCGACTCGATGACACAATAATAATGATATCAGGAGAGCAGTTTAGAGAAAAGTAATAATAAAAAATAAACAATACAAAAAAAATAAAGTCAAAATGAAAAAAAAAACATAGTTAATAGAAAATAAAGTCGAAAATAGTGATAAAAATGTCATTTAATAATTTAATTTAATTTAATAGAAAATAAAGTCGAAAATAATGATAAAATGTCATTTAATAATTTAATTTAATTTAATAGAAAATAAAGTCGAAAATAATGATAAAATGTCATTTAATAATTTAATTTAATTTAATTTAATAGAAAATAAAGTCGAAAATAATGATAAAAATGTCATTTATTATAACAAATTAACAGACTGGTGGGACTTGACGAATGCAAAGAAATTAGCAAGTGCAAAAAAGCATTGCTATCAAAGCAGCAGGCGAGAACACCCCCTCTCCCCCCCCCCCTAGGCGTTAAATCTAGCATATAACAACGCCAGAATGTTCTGCTTCTTAAATAACATCAATAGAACACACACGTGTATCCCTCCTACCTAAGTCTCCCCAGGAAAGAAAATGTGGAATGTGTGTGGGGGGGGGGACTGGCTTATTTTCAGAGACTATATGCTATTCTCAGTCTTCTCAGACACAACCACTTGGGCTGGACGGTAATAGAGCGACGGTCTCGCTTCATGCAGGTCGGCGTTCAATCCCCCGACTGTCCACAAGTGGTTGGGTACCATTCCCTTCCCCCCCTCCCCCCCCCCTCCCATGTCCCATCCCAAATTCATATCCTGATCGCTTCCCAGTGCTATATAGTCGTAATGGCTTGGCGCTTTTCCCCCCCTGATATTCATTTCAATTCTCACACTATCCTATTTTATGGTCAGAAATAGCCACGATAAATTTCAAGAATACGTTTGAAAATAACCAATAAATTTGAGAATATGAAATTTAAATTAATTTAGCATGTGGTTGGAAATAAGCAATAAAATGGAGCAAAACATTAATTGTGAATGACGACACCATTTTTGGAGAAATTCTTTGCAAAATCCAAATAATTTTAGCTTAATCTGATTATTGAAATGTGATCGAATTGTGGTTAAAGTAACGTTGGCACTAATTATAGGGGTGTTGAACGGGGTCTTGTGGTAATTATACCTTTTGGTATGCCATACACGGCACTAACTAGTTATACCTCTCTAACGATGGCATTGACAAGTTACATACGTCACTTAATGGGTGCTTTGTTCCGAGCTGAGATGAAGCGAGAAACCAGATAATAAATCGCTTAATCACCAATCATAACAATCGATTTCCATTATAAAAACAAGAGATATAAATATTACCCTAATTTACATAGTATGAAAACCAGAGAAGTGTAACTATTACATTAAAACAAACACATTACGAAAAAATATGTGAGGTGATTATATTTACCCAAACGTTGTCGTGCAGAGCGTGAAACAGTCATATAATATAATCATGCAGTATACCCCCCCCCCTCCCTCAACCCCTGTGATAAAAGCATACAGCATATTCTCACCTCTCACGTCGAAAGCACGCAGCTGCTAATAATATACCCAGCTTTACGCATCATCATTATTGGGGAATATACCCGTTGGGATATACTCGATAGGGTGAACGGGAAAAATGTATGTTAAAACGGTATAGCAATAACGGTAGCACACTTCAGTTCTTAAAGGAGGTGGGTGAGGCATTCGTTAGGCAAATTAAAGACTCAAGAGCGGTCTATTTTAAGGTTCCAGCGCCTCAGTGTCGCGAGCCAGAGAGGAAATGCGTGCTGTATCTTGGACACCCATCCAATCTCCGAAGAGCTGGATGAGGTCT
>NC_091180.1:26153925-26161425 GCF_040958095.1 Procambarus clarkii
TTATATTAAGTAATTATAAGGCCTTAAATGAAGGTTTTCATTTTTTGTTTTTTTTTTTGTTTTGAGGGGGAGAGAGAGGGGGGGGGAGGCTAAAGAACTCGTGCCAAGGTGATTCTGTCCTTGTTTTAAAATCATAAAAAACGCCCAATTCCGTGAACAAACACGATTAATTTATTTTGTAGAGATTACCCCTAAAGTTAGTCTGAATTAAAAACTATATCGCAACATGCTCGTTTACTTGTCATAAAACTGCATGATTCTTCAAGGAACAAAATAAGCTGGTGTATGAATGCTTATTTCTTGTTTTTTCGTGTAGTTTTGTGGAGTTATAAATACATTTCGTTCGTAGTTAAGTCAAATTATGTTTACATGTTAATAGTTATTTTTATTTTTTTTGTTCTATTTTGGCTCTAGAAAGGAATATTTGGCAAGAATTTGCATGTGTCACTTAAAATGATTAAATGCCCAACCACGGACCTACACTAGGATAGGATAATGACAGATTTCCTTCAGAATTTAAATCCCACATCATCCCAATCTTAAATGATTGGATGATGTATATTATCTTTGTAGACAACTGTTCTTAGAGGAGCTGGAGTTACTAAGACGGTGGAAATAAGAAAGACAAATCTTGATTTTTTGTTTTGGAATTCACATAAAAAAGTATTAATAATAAAATGTTGTGTGGTAATGAGTTATTCCAATTGTGAATAAACTAATTAATATATTTAAATACTTAAAAGGTAACATTAACGTAACTTGGAAGACAATTAACTGTGATGATGTTTCCAAACGTTACTGGACTCTTACCAAGTTATATAGGACCATATAATTGATGAATTGATGACCAAAGAGTGATTGATGAAGACTAACCCATCCAAGAAGTGGCACGGGCATGAGTAGAACCAGTAGATGGTAGTTTATTTTTTAGTGAATGTGATCTTTGGATGAGTTACATCTTGAAGTGTCTCTGAGTCTCTGTGTTGACACCGTTGGTGTACCGGTGTAGCAGTTTTCGTAGAGCATCAATTGAACGTAGCTGCTCCTTTCAGTGTTGGGGAGCAACTGAGCTCCAGCGAGCCAATACGATGCACTGCCTCTCGCATCATGCTAGCGAGCTCCACACGGATTGGCTGATTTTGTTCTCCTCTCGCCCAATCACAGCTCGTCATAATTTTATTCGCCCACGTGGATTCACCCGCATCAACTTCTCTCATCAACCTGAGAAATATATACATTTTTGCTCAGAAACTAAATTTCAGATTTATTTTCTACCACACAAATCTGCTACACACACACACACACACACACACACACACACACACACACACACACACACACACACACACACACACACACACACACACACACGTGTATCAAACCACATTTTAATTACACTATAAGCTACCAAAAACCAATTAGAACTTACAGAAACGCCAAAATAATTTTATTTCCGAACAACACTCGTACGCCCCTGATGGGGAGCAGACCGTGTTTATCCGTCGCCCAAGAGCCACGTACGACCCGGCGGGTCTGAAAGGGTCGTACTTGGATCTAAAGACTCAATTAAGACCGGCCTTGTTTAGCTTGACATAAAGCAAACTGCAGTAACAAGCGGGCTTTAATTGAATGTATTTTAGAGAATATTTTTTTTTTATTAGAGGCAATCATTCATTACCGAAATTCATATCGTCGTTCAAAAGACTAAATTGGCTAGTTAGGGCAGAACGGCCGTTAATGGAGCAATTAGAGAGAGATGTGTACCTGATGCGGAAATGCTTACAGAGGGGGGGGAGAAATTACCTCTCCGCATTTTAATGTCTTTAAAAAGAGTGTTAATTGGCCCATTGGGTCGTTTGCATCACGTAATAGTGGGTTAATTGGCCTAGCCAATTCCAACCTCACTGTCTTTTTGGATGCCGTTCGTAAGGGCTGGGGGGGATAGTGAAAGAGCTTCCCACCCCACACACACAGGTAAGGGCTTCCCCTGACCCACTCTGTAGCTTAGCTCTTAGGGTAATTTATGATTCATTGTTTGCCCCTTCTAGGCCTAATTGCCTACCCCTAATAGGCAAAAATTAGTACCCACCTACTAGGCCTGATTGCGTCATTCTAGTAGGCGTAACTATGTACTCTAACTAGGCCAAACAGTGTACCACTGCTAAGTATAACAAGAGCTGTTAGAATTGACTAATTGTTATACAAATAATTTGAATAAATCTAAAATTTTCTATATTATTGAAACAATAAAATCAAGACCTGTTTCGGAATAAAAAAGATTCCTAGGTCAAGCGTTGACAATAAACACAGGCCTTTCTGACACTAAAGCGTCAGTACTGGTGTCACAGTTCAGAGAATATATATATATATATATATATATATATATATATATATATATATATATATATATATATATATATATATATATATATATATATATATATTATTGAGAGATCACAAGGAATATATACACAGAGTATATATTCTATATAGTACAGTATTGAAGTATATTTGCTGGTTGGTCAATAATCTCTTATGGAGGCATTAATAACCCTCCAGAGGCTTATAAGCCTTAAAGCCTAAACACCCAATCAAACGCCATTGTGATGGATAAGGCTGTTTCAGGCCGTTTCAATGCCTCGAAGGTCTGTTTCCTCAAACAGACTGGCACGAAACCAGTATATCTTTAAAATACAGTCAGTTATCTTGAGATGATTTCGGGGCTTAGCGTCCCCGCGGCCCGGTCCTCAACCAGGCTTCTTTTTTTTTTTTTGTTACACACACCCCCAGGAAGCAGCTCGTAGCAGCTGTCTAACTCCCAGGTACCTATTTACTGCTAGGTGAACATAGGGACATAAGGGTGATAGAAACTCTGCCCATTTTTTCTCCGCCTACAACCGGGGATCGAGCCCGGAACCTCAGGACTACGAATCCCGAGTGCTGTCATCTTAGCTGTCAGGCCTCTAAAGTGTGGGAAGATCTTGAGTAGCTTGGTACCATTTTTCTGGCAAAGCTGGTTCAGTTGGGGGGCCAAATCTGTTTTTTTTTTGGGGGGGGGGGGGGTCAGAGGTTACGTTTCGGGCACCATTTTGCGCCGCTCTGTGTTCGAGTTTTCCTACCTGGTGTCGGCTTTTCGAACACGCGAAACTTTCTTGCCGCGCTATTTCATACCTTTCTGTCCAACTTGGTAACAAATAACTCAACTTTGTCAACGACATCAATCAGCGTAGTTAACGGGCCTTGAAGCGACTTATTTAGTGTGTCTTGACACCAATATATATATATATATATATATGTCGTACCTAGTAGCCAGAACGCACTTCTATGCCTACTATGCAAGGCCCAATTTGCCTAATAAGCCAACTTTTCATGAATTATTTGTTTTTCGACTACCTAACCTACCTAACCTAACCTAACCTAACTTTTTCGGCTACCTAACCTAACCTAACCTATAAAGATAGGTTAGGTTAGGTTAGGTAGGGTTGGTTAGGTTTGGTCATATATCTACGTTAATTTTAACTCCAATAAAAAAAAATTGACCTCATACATAATGAAATGGGTAGCTTTATCATTTCATAAGAATAAAATTAGAAAAAATATATTAATTCAGGAAAACTTGGCTTATTAGGCAAATCGGGCCTTGCATAGTAGGCTGAGAAGTGCGTTCTGGCTACTAGGTACGACATATATATATATATATATATATATATATATATATATATATATATATATATATATATATATATATATATATATATAATAATCTCGTTCAGGTGATACAGATTATCTATACCGAATTTCTCATATAAAAGAGAGATTTGCATCTCGTTTTTATGGAAATAATTCGGCGAATTTTCTTAATGAGTTAAATCTTAACAATCCTCTGCACGAGAGGATGTAAATATATCAATGTTGCTATATCAATGTATAGCAACCTGTCCTCCCATCTAATACATCATATTTTTAACGCAATCAATATATTAAACTAGACGAGAACTAGCATTTCAAGCAAAGGCAACCCGTACTCTGCACTAATAGGTCGCGTTTCTTACGTTGGTTACAAAATACAACACAATTATGACAAGTAACGGTCACATAAATATCTTCCGTTTTCTATGCATCGGACTCGATAGGGTTTAGTAGGAGGGGTTACTTGGGGGTTCGTACTTTTTTGGGTTTGGATTAAGAGGTTGGATTTTTTATGCCGTGATCAATACAAGGGCCGGGCGAGGCATCGTAATCCTCACGTGTTTATTACGAGTCTGCGATGTCGAAGTGTGTCGAGGGATCTTATAGTAATGGTTTGTTATACTTGGGTTTACTTCCTTTGCTAAGATTCTAAGCCCCGGTTTACCCGCTTTGCTGGGATTCTAAGTCCCGGTTTACCTGCTTTGCTAGGATTCTAAACACCAGTTTACCCGCTTTGTTAGGATTCTAAACACCAGTTTACCTGCTTTGCTAGGATTCTAATTCCCGGTTTACCTGCTTTGCTAGGATTCTAAACACCAATTTACCCGCTTTGTTAGGATTCTAAACACCAGTTTACCTGCTTTGCTAGGATTCTAAACACCAGTTTACCTGCTTTGTTAGGATTCTTAACACTAGTTTACCCGCTTTGCTAGGATTCTAATTTCTGGTTTACCTTCTTGATTAGGACTCTAAACCACGAGCTTTCCTCCTATGCTAGGACTTTAGTCCCCCCAGCAAGCTAGGCGAGATATCACATTATAAGCAAACCACAAACTTAACCAATCAAAACAACAAACCAATTAGCCATTTAAACCCCCAGAACATCCATACGATTCATCCAAGCAGCCATAATGAAAAAAAAATAAAAAATTAGAAATTACAAAAAATGCAAAATCAGAAAAAATAACATGTAACAAATTAATGAATGCTACATAAAATTATAAACAATCAGAATGAAGTATGAACAATCAGAATGAAGTATGAACAATCAGAATGAAGTATGAACAATCAGAATGAAGTATGAACAATCAGAATGAAGTTCGAACAATAAGAACTAAGTATGAACAATCAGAATGAAGTATGAACAATCAGAATGAAGTTCGAACAATAAGAACTAAGTATGAACAATCAGAATGAAGTATGAACAATCAGAATGAAGTATAAACAATCAGAATGAAGTATGAACGATCAGAATGAAGTATGAACAATCAGAATGAAATATGAACAATCAGAATGAAGTATGAACAATCAGAATGAAGTATGAACAATCAGAATGAAGTTCGAACAATAAGAACTAAGTATGAACAATCAGAATGAAATATGAACAATCAGAATGAAGTATAAACAATCAGAATGAAGTATGAACAATCAGAATGAAGTATGAACAATCAGAATGAAGTATAAACAATCAGAATGAAGTATGAACAATCAGAATGAAGTATGAACAATCAGAATGAAGTAAGAACACTAAGAACTAAGTATGAACAATCAGAATGAAATATGAACAATCAGAATGAAGTATAAACAATCAGAATGAAGTATAAACAATCAGAATGAAGTATAAACAATCAGAATGAAGTATAAACAATCAGAATGAAGTATGAACAATCAGAATGAAGTAAGAACACTAAGAATGAAGCAACTCATAAGGTTAGTTAGAAGAAAAATTAGATAAATATTTTGTCAAGAATGTTAATTGTCTTTTCTTAGCAACACGATTAAGGAAGAGGAGAAATAACGAATGGAATGTGAAGAGAAAGTCTCTCCCTCCCCCCCCCCTCCAGAGAAAGAATAGAGAAAGAATATGAAGACACTGAACTACACATCGTGTCTTAGATGCGTTCTTCATACGCCTTGTTCATTGATCAAGTAATTTGCGTATTTACTTATTAAAGCCTTCGCCTTCTCTTCCTGTCACCTGGAGACCCCTGGTTTGTTTACCAATTAGCGAGTGCCGGTACGTGTGTATGTTCGTGTACGTGTGTGTGTGTGTACTCACCTAGTTGTACTCACCTAGTTGTGTTTGCGGGGGTTGAGCTCTGGCTCTTTGGTCCCGCCTCTCAACCGTCAATCAACAGGTGTACAGATTCCTGAGCCTATCGGGCTCTGTCATATCTACACTTGAAACTGTGTATGGAGTCAGCCTCCACCACATCACCCCCTAATGCATTCCATTTGTCAACCACTCTGACACTAAAAAAGTTCTTTCTAATATCTCTGTGGCTCATTTGGGCACTCAGTTTCCACCTGTGTCCCCTTGTG
Organism: Procambarus clarkii; assembly: GCF_040958095.1. NCBI lineage: Eukaryota > Metazoa > Arthropoda > Malacostraca > Decapoda > Cambaridae > Procambarus > Procambarus clarkii. Next base: position 26,160,157 of record NC_091180.1, read on the forward strand.
CGTGTTCCCCTTGTGTTAAATAGACTGTCTTTATCTACCCTATCAATCCCCTTCAGAATCTTGAATGTGGTGATCATGTCCCCCCTAACTCTTCTGTCTTCCAGCGAAGTGAGGTTTAATTCCCGTAGTCTCTCCTCGTAGCTCATACCTCTCAGCTCGGGTACTAGTCTGGTGGCAAACCTTTGAACCTTTTCCAGTTTAGTCTTATCCTTGACAATGACTTATCCTTGTGTGTGTCTGCGCACGTGTGTACGTCTGTGTACGTGATTCTGTATAGGTTTCAGTGTGTCTATTCACCTCTGTTTTCTGGTATCTGACTTCGTGTACAACTCGTCCTCTTGTACAATAGTACATCGTTTTTTGACGTATATGTATCCTCCCCCCCCCCCACCACCCCAAAGGCCAAAAACGGACGTGATGTCCCGTTTTCTATTGGTGGGTCCTCTGTTAGGTTAGGTTCGGCCGATTTAATACATCAGTTTAGTGACGTTTTCAACGCTCGAAAGGACAGGCGGTCGTGTGGGTGGACGTGTCTTCCTGTCACCTGTGTTCCTGTCAACCTGTCTGTCTGTCTGTCTAAATTTTGTCACACTGAAATTCAAGCTCTGGCGTCAAAGCTTTCGTGTCAAATTAGGTTGTCAAGCTCATGGTGTCAAGTCAAGCTCATGGTGTCAAGTCAAGCTCATGGTGTCAATCACCATGGTGTCAAGTCAAGCTCATGGTGTCAAGCTCATGGTGTCAAGTCAAGCTCATGATGTCAAGTCAAGATCATGGTGTCAAGTCAAGCTGCTTTATGAACCGGCCACTTCGTCTTTGTCTTGGCCCGATGGGGCAATATGGGTCCTGTCGAGGGCCTTTATGAACAGAATGCCAACACCCACAGTCTGGTTAACCCCATGACTCAACCTTTCATGCAAGGAACTACCAAAGATATACAGTAAGGATTAAAACCGGTTTTGGACAGAAGATGTGGAAAGTAAAACTCAATAATTATAAAAAAAAGGATCTTGCTAGTTCATTTACCTGGGCTGTAAAAGACTCGAACCCTGGACCCAATAAGTGTAAGGCTGAAGTTCTATTCTATTTTATAGCTCGATAGTTCGGCTATGTTGAACAAATGAATGATAGTAAAGAGTAATGGTTCGAAGCTACCTACCTCTCGGACCTAGGTTCGAACCCTCGTCACGGTCTCTTTGTGGATTTGTTCAAAGAGTAATGGTACACAGTAATGGCAGTGAACACGAGTGTATGAGAGGATGAACAAACATC
>NC_091180.1:26168925-26176425 GCF_040958095.1 Procambarus clarkii
ACATCATCAAGAGGAGCCTCACCACAGCTGGATGCCCAGCTGAAAGAGAGCCCCGTTACCTAACGCCCCGTAACTCTGATGCTCTTATTGGTCGCCCGGATGGTATCACAGTGAACCCCTGGAAGAATGGCAAGCAGTTGGTATGGGACTACACGTGCGTATCAACTTTGGCTAACACCTACATTGACCTCAGTGTTGCACAACCAGGTGGCGCTGCCACCCACAGGGAAGCAGCCAAATCCCGTAAGTATAGTGAACTGGATCATCACTACAATTTTGTCCCCATTGCTTCTGAGACACTCGACGCCTATGGTAGAAGTGTTATCAGTTTTTTATGGAACTGGGTTCTAAGCTCATTGAAACAACAAGGGACCCAAGAGCTGCCAGCTTTCTTTTCCAGCGCCTTAGCGTGGCGATACAGAGGGGAAATGCACACTGCATCCAGGGTTCCTGCCCGCCATCTGAGGAGCTGGAGGAACTCGACAACTTATGATAACCATCTTTGTACCCTATATTTAACTCCTTTTTTGTAACAAAGTTCAAATAAAACAAATATATATATATATATATATATATATATATATATATATATATATATATATATATATATATATATATATATATATATATATATATATATATAAAAGACAGAAATCAGAATTATTTGTGGTGCCATATCCAAGGACAAACCAAGTGGGCTGCTTGGAGTCAATAAATTTTAAAGTGATAAGGTTTCGAAAGCTACATTCTTTAGGGTATCGTAGCGTTCAAAATCTATATCATTTTAAACCAGTAAACACTATTTCTTGCTACAAATTGACTATCATTTACTTGTGTGTCATGCCGAGAATGGGTTCAGATATAAATTGCGTTTGGTACCCGTGGCCAGTCGATTTGGACCATTCGTTGGTAATTACCGAGAGTAGAGATTAGACGTTTCATGCCTTTTGGAGGTCAAAAAAGAACATAAAAAGTGAATACTTGAACATGCAAAGATGTACACTACGAGTGAGTGATGATTTTCCCTTGCAATATTAAACACTGCGGAGGATTTAAGCTGCTTTGAAAGGTGTTTTGCTGGTGGCAGCGGTGGGATTTAGCAATGAGTAATTTGTATCAGTCCGGTTCACGTAGAGAATTTTCACTACACCAATACATGCGAGACATTGACTTTTTTTTTGTACTGAATTCTACAAATTAGTGATGAGTTATTAAATAAAAAATATTTAATAAAAAAATATTTACAATTATAATATTTTTGAAAGTAATGTAAATAATAATGTCATCGCGTCCTGGCAATGAAAGTAATTAAAATAATAATAATTGTAATGTTTTATAAGAATTATTATTAATAATAATTATGAAAAATGTTTTAAATAAACACTGAGCAGTGAAATGACTTTTCTCCATTTTTATAAATGTCGTGATTCTTGAAGTTTCACGAAACAATTTTTTTTAATGACTAAAATCGAAAGAAAAAAAAATTGTTTTATATTCCACCGTTCGCATGGCAGAGAACAATTTAACATACAATTATTGAACGTCTTTAACTGTGCTATTTGCTGAAATTACCTCCACTATCCGCACCCAAATTTTTGCCTCAGTAAAGTGTATCATCAGCCAGTGACACATCATTAAAGGAGAAAAAAAAACACGAAATAAACATTGAAAATTTGCAGGCTGCAACTTTCAGCTTAATTATCTGTCTTAAGCTTATCTTACCAGCTGCCGACAGCTTATTTAACCAGCTGCTTATAACCAAATCTTACCTGGTCTACCTACGGGCTCACCATAGCCCGTGCTACTTGGAACTTTGTTTCAGGTAGCGAATCTTTAACAACAACAACATACCAGGTCTATATACTGCATGGCGGACCTGCACCAGATTGCAAAAGTTTATCTAACCTTCTTCTAGCAATATTTCCGACCATTTACCAAGCTGATATGATAGATAAAGCTTACCTGTCTCCCAACAGCTTTCCTGACCCGCTCCCAACAATTTAATCTGACCAAATTTCGCTCGCGCTAAACGACCGGACGAAACGTCGACCAGATTTTCAACTAACGAACGACATGTCCCTCATGCAAAGTCAATTTTCGAGTCGTTTAGCGCGGCCGTTCATGTTATCTGACGATTAAATTACCCGTAGGCAAACGAGCAGATAAAACTATTTACGTTTTATTTGTCGAGGTGGCGAGAAATGGCCCCCAAGTTGAGTTAATTAGGTGATAAAAGGTGTTTCCTCACAGGTAAACTTTATAAGTTGTCGGAAGACTCCCCCACATATTATACATGGGGGAGGCAGGCCAGGCAGGCAGAGGGAAAGAGAAACAAAGGTCGTAATCATATATTTACGAGGTGAAAAATCTATATATGTGGAAGGGAGGTGGGTTGAATCTCACAGCAGGCGCTATAGTTGCACAGATGTCTTCATTATTGACAAAAATATGTGCTGTGTTCTGGTAAGTCTAAGGTTGAATATGTTGATGTGGGTGTATTCGTGTCTATGTTAATGGGGGGGGGGTGAGTATGCATGTATTTATGTGTGAAGGTGTACTCACCTATTTATGAGTACAAATAAGTGAGTACACCTGTGTGTGTGTGTGTGTGTGAGTATACATGTGCGTGTGTATAGTCACCTATGTATGCTCACCATTGTATTTATTGCAATTGTATAAATTGTATCTATTGCAATTAATCCTTATCTGAATTTCTCATTTTGAGTATTTCGGTTGTGTCTTGATCTTGGTTGCAATGTTATTTTCGTTTTTTTTTCGTTCTTCTGATATATGGTTGAATTACTATTGTTGCATCTTCACTATTTTGTCCAGTTTTTCTCCTCTCTCTCTCTCTGTATTTTCCTTTCTTGATTTTTTTTTCGTATTTCTTCTTTCTCTGATATATTTCCTCCCTCTTTTATCCCCTAGTGATAGTATGTAACTCTTCACAGCCTCCATGTATCTCCAAATGACATTTTTTTAATAGTTACTGAATCGTCTTTTCCCTTTACTCTTCTTCTTATTGCACATTCTCTAGATGCTGTCTTATTCTCACGTAATTCCTTGTTCCGTAGTCTGGCGTCTTTACTTAGCTGCCATGACTGTTTTATGCCTGATTTTAGTTGGGTCATACAGTTAAAAATGACCCCCCATTGGTCTCTGGCTATTAGTCATGTACTGGACATGTATTTCCTCTTTTTATCCCTGTGTTATCTTTTATTTGTTGCGTTACGAAGCATTTTGTCCTTAATGGTGGGGAGATGTGAGAGGGATGCTGCTGATGGTGGGGAGATGTGAGAGGGATGCTGCTGATGGTGGGGAGATGTGAGAGGGATGCTGCTGATGGTGGGGAGATATGAGAGGGATGCTGCTGATGGTGGGGAGATATGAGAGGGATGCTGCTGATGGTGGGGAGATATGAGAGGGATGCTGCTGATGGTGGGGAGATATGAGAGGGATGCTGCTGATGGTGGGGAGATGTGAGAGGGATGCTACTTAACTTCAACTAATTTTTCACTCTATGTATCTTTCACACCATGAGGCTTTCCCAAATTTCCCAGTCTATCTCTCAATGATTTATGTCTCTCATGATTAGTAATTTTATGTGAAATCTATGTGCTGTTGTTTCTCTGTCTGTTGTATTTAGCTTTGACTGTGACTTTGTATTTCTCCATGGCTATTAGTTGTGGAATCCCTCCTAGCAACTATGATACATCTGCTGTTAAAGAGTCAGATTAATGAATCCAAGTATTCATTTGTATTCTTCACATTGATAACAATAATCCATTTGACATTTATTTCCTTATTATCTGTTCACATCCTTAGACTTATTTAATATAAAATCGCCTCTTTTTTTTTCTCCAGCATTGCAATTATATCTTGAGGTTATCTTGAGATGATTTCGGGGCTTTTTAGTGTCCCCCGCGGCCCGGTCCTCGACCAGGCCTCCACCCCCAGGAAGCAGCCCGTGACAGCTGACTAACACCCAGGTACCTATTTTACGGCTAGGTAACACGGGCATATGGCGAAAGAAACTCTGCCCATTGTTTCTCGCCGGCGCCTGGGATCGAACCCACGACCACAGGATCACAAGTCCAGCGTGCTGTCCGCTCGGCCGACCGGCTCCCTTAGTGTCCCCGCGGTTCAGTACTTGTAGGATTTTTGGTTTTGAGGCCCAGAGAGGTTGTTAGCTGTGAGGAGGTTGGGAGGTTAATAATGTGAGGAGTAGAGTTTTATTGAAAAATGTCTCTAGTTACTGTGAGGTGGAGAGATGAGGGAACGAGGAAGCCAGAGGTTACAAAGTGCGAGAGAAAGATTTTGAAGCATGAGTGATAGGCAGAGATTGTGAGGAAGACAAGAGACTGTGAAATGAATCGAGTTTGTGAAGTGGAGAGGCTGGAAAATGGAGAGAGTTTGAGATGTTGAATATGGGTTCAGATGGAGAGGTAATGAGTTAGAAATAGGGGGATGGGGGTGGATATATATATTAGGAGGTAGAGTGGGGTGAGGTGGGACAGTTGGTTACACAGTGATTTAGTGCTCTATTGGTTATATGGCATAGATTAAATCCATGTTGGGAGAACTATGTTGGTTATTGTACTGTTCGATACACGATGAATTGTTGTTCTGTTCTGAGGTTTGTCGAGGTACTCGTTCACTTCGCTTTGAACATTGATAAATTTATTGGCTGGCTTCTAGCATTTCTGGGTGAAAAAGTTCATCATTCTTCGTGGAGTCTTTCCAGAGTGTGTGTGTGTGTGTGTGTGTGTGTGTGTGTGTTTGTTTAGTGTCCACCACAGACGTTTTCATACACATATACAACGGGGTAACTAGCATATATATATATATATATATATATATATATATATATATATATATATATATATATATATATATATATATATATATATATATATATATATATATATTGCGTTGCTTCTGGGAGTATGGGTTCGAGTCACTTCTGGGGTGTGAGTTTTCATTCATATATATATATATATATATATATATGAATGAAAACTCACACCCCAGAAGTGACTCGAACCCATACTCCCAGAAGCAACGCAACTGGTAACTACAGGGCGCCTTAATCCGCTTGACCATCACGGCCGTCAAAAGGAAGTGATAGCCGAGGCTATTTGAGCCACTTCCCCGACGGCAACTCGGATGGTAATCTTGGGCATAGCATTTCACCAAATCACCTCATTCTTTGGGGCACACGTGAGGAACACAAATGCGAACAAGCCTGAATGGTCCCCAGGACTATATGCGAATGAAAACTCACACCCCAGAAGTGACTCGAACCCATACTCCCAGAAGCAACGCAACTGGTAACTACAGGGCGCCTTAATCCGCTTGACCATCACGGCCGTCAAAAGGAAGTGATAGCCGAGGCTATTTGAGCCACTTCCCCGACGGCAACTCGGATGGTAATCTTGGGCATAGCATTTCACCAAATCACCTCATTCTTTGGGGCACACGTGAGGAACACAAATGCGAACAAGCCTGAATGGTCCCCAGGACTATATGCGAATGAAAACTCACACCCCAGAAGTGACTCGAACCCATACTCCCAGAAGCAACGCAACTGGTAACTACAGGGCGCCTTCTGGGGTGTGAGTTTTCATTCGCATATAGTCCTGGGGACCATTCAGGCTTGTTCGCATTTGTGTTCCTCACGTGTGCCCCAAAGAATGAGGTGATTTGGTGAAATGCTATGCCCAAGATTACCATCCGAGTTGCCGTCGGGGAAGTGGCTCAAATAGCCTCGGCTATCACTTCCTTTTAACGGCCGTGATGGTCAAGCGGATTAAGGCGCCCTGTAGTTACCAGTTGCGTTGCTTCTGGGAGTATGGGTTCGAGTCACTTCTGGGGTGTGAGTTTTCATTCGCATATAGTCCTGGGGACCATTCAGGCTTGTTCGCATATATATATATATATATATATATATATATATATATATATATATATATATATATATATATATATATATATATATATATATATATATATATATATAGTCGTAATGGCTTGGTGCTTTCTTCTGACAGTCTCCTTCCTTCTTTCTGTCCTCTGTGGACATAGACATTTTCTTTGTAAACGACAGTATGTACAAGTTACTACACATATAATACACATGCATGTATATCCACACATTCAGGGGAGAAAAAAAAAATACACGACCTAACAGCCCAATTCAGATAACAACAATCAAATCCCCCCCTCCCCCAGCAACAACCCCCCCCCCTCCTCCCAAATTACAATCGTCACCACCAACACAACAAACAAACCCCCACCCCCCCTCCCACCCCCTCCACCCCCACACACACGAGTAAAACAAGAACAAAACAAAACAACAAAAAAAAACGTTCGTCAGGGAAGGGTCGCTCGTCACATTAGTACGCCGTGACCAAACTGGCCCAGCTCACGAAACCTCCCCCTCCCCCCCCCCCCCCGGCTACTACGGGCTCACCATAGCCCGTGCTACTTGGAACTTTGTGTTCCAGGTAGCGATTCTCAAACAACAACAACAACAAACCCCTCAGCATATAAAGATCATTTTAAAAATAAAAAAAAATAAAAAATGCACGGCCCTGAAAATGAGGGGGGGAATGTAGCACTGTCTTGACCCCCCCCCCCCCCTGGAAAACGTCTCGTGTTAACGGGGGAGTTTTTATGATGATTGTTTTTTCATCGTCTTTTGTCTGTCTGTTCGTAGGTTAATTGTACACAGGACGGAATTAGAGAGCTAAAATGACAGTATTTTGAGATATGTCCGTGAGCTTGAAGCGAGTATGGGGGGGGGGGAGGTGTAGAGAAAGAGAGGGGGGGGGAAGAGGGAGAGAGGGGAAAGAGGAGGTTGGGAGGGAGGAAGGAGAGAGAGAGAGAGAGAGAGAGGGAGAAGAAATAATTAGAAAGAAAGCAAGATTTGGAGGTTTATGGAAATTTAGGGAGAGTGGTTGAGGAAGAGAAGAAGGGAAGAGGGAGAGGTGGAGAAAGGAAGGAATAAAGAGAATGGATAAGGTAGTTTGGAGAGGCGTTACATTTGTGGTAAATATAACTGGTTTAGAGGTGTTTACTGTTAAAGTACTGGTTATCTTGAGGTTATCTTGAGATGATTTCGGGGCTTTATTGTCCCCGCGGCCCGGTCCTCGACCAGGCCTCCACCCCCAGGAAGCAGCCCGTGACAGCTGACTAACTCCCAGGTACCTATTTACTGCTAGGTAACAGGGGCATTTAGGGTGAAAGAAACTTTGCCCATTTGTTTCTGCCTTGTGCGGGAATCGAACCCGTGCCACAGAATTACGAGTCCTGCGCGCTATCCACCAGGCTACGATGCCCTGGTGGTTGTGGTGGTAGTGGTGGTACACACACACGGGGGGGGGGGGGGTCCGTGTCCGGGGGGGGGTGGGTCTGGTAGCTGAGTGGACAGCGGGCAGGACTCGTAATTATTTGGCCCGGGTTCGATTCCCGGACCAGGCAGAAACAAATGGGGCAAAG